>NW_025533697.1:300000-510237 GCF_020615455.1 Coregonus clupeaformis
CTTTTAGTAGCCAGGCTGGAATGCCATCAGGCCCACATGCTTTACGTGGTCTGAGTCTGTTCAGAGCTTGCTTTAACTGGCCAATGCTGCACAGCTCAACCTGCCTTGTAGGCATGGGCAGGGGAAGATGGCAAGAGGTGTGGTGCTTGTCCACGCCTCAGCAAAGAAGCCATTCAAAACATCAGCCATGTCGTCGTCTTCAATTCCCTCGACCTGTATTCTCCCCTCCTGATGTTTTCTTTGGTCCCAGTCCATTGTTAATGAAGTCCCACCATTCCTTAGGGTTTTTCTTCTTTAGGTCCTGGATTTCAGTTTTGTAGTAGCTTGTCTTTGCTTCCTTGATAAGCATTTGCACTGTGTTTCTGTATTTTCTCCATGTCGTTGTTTCTTCCCATCTGTTGAAAATATTCTGTATTTTCCTGATGGCAGCCTTTATTCTTTCAGTCATCCAGTTCTTGTCCAGTGTTGTTGTTGTTTTCTTATTGGCATGCATAAATCAAGTGCAGTTTGAATGCAGGAGTTGAATGTCTCCACCTCATATATGGCAGAAGTGTCAGTACTGGCCATACATCGTGCAAAGGTCTCCTTTCTGTTCTGGGTTACCAGATGTCCTTTTTTCCACTGCACCTCTCTTCTCCCTCCTGATGTTGTGTTTGGAGAGAACAGCAGACATTTGTGATCACTGGATCCGAGAGGGGCAAGTACAGTGGGTTGTGTTGATCAGATCTAGGATGGAGTCCCCTCTGTGGTCTTGTCTTTGGCCACTTGTTTCATGTCTGGATGGGAGTTTGTCAGCATCTTGATGGGCAGGTGATTAAAGTCTCCACACAGGATGAGACCCATTTGGGGAGAGGACATCCTGATCACATGGACAGTGATTATGAGATAATCCACAGTGTTCTGCTGCAGTGTTTTGTCATGTGCCCATGGTGGATGTTAGAGCACTCCACTACCAGAGATGAAACTGAGCTGGGGTGTTGTTTAGAACGGAGCTGAAGACACTCAAACTCTTCTTTCTCTAGGTCAGTTATTCTTCTCTTTGCCTGCATACTGTGATTCACATGCATAGCCACGCCCCCTCCTCGCATCCCCTCTCTGGACCTGTCATTTCTGAACAGCTGATAGTCTTTGTCATCAGAACAGCCTCAATTTGTCAGGGCATGGACTCTACAAGGTGTCGAAAGCGTTCCACTGGGATGCTGGCCCATGTTGACTGCAATGCTTCCTACAGTTGTGTCAAGATGTCTGGCAGTGGATTTCTACTCAGAATAGCTCGTTCCATCTCCTACAACAGATGCACAATTGGATTTGAGATCTGGTGCCTCGGCAGGCCACTGCAGTAACCCGAATTCACTGTCATGTTCGTGGAACCTTTCCTGGACAAGCCTTGTGGCATGGGGCATAATCCTGCTGAAAAAAATATATTTGCAGATGGATAACTCTTCACATGAAGGGATGCACCTGATGGACAATGATTTTTAGATATCCTGTGGCATTCAAACGTTGATCCACTTTTATCAAGGGGCCCAATGTCTGCCATGAAAACACACCCCACACCACCACCACCATCCTGCAATGCTGACACACGGCATGGATGCATGTACTCGTGGTTTCCTCAATATCCTAGACCTCTCATTATCTTTACAGTAGGAGCAATCTAAGCACTGCAAAACTGACAAGGTGCACACTGATCAGTTAAGAGATTCTAACATTCTACAACTTTCCCGTACCTCTGCAGAGTTCTCTCACAGTGAGAAACAATAGGATTACGTATAATCCACTACCACTTCTTATGTATATACGTTGGTGTCTTTTTAAATTGTCAGATATGTAGAATCTCATCTCACAGTCAGCTTCTCTCCTGCGTGTATACGTTCATGTGTTTTCAATTGGCCCAGTCGAGAGAAATTCTTCCCACAGTCAGAGCAGGAGTAAGGCTTCTCTCCTGTGTGTATACGTTCATGTTTTTAAGCTGCCAAGATGAGAGAAACCTTTCCACAGTCAGAGCAGGAGTAAGGCTTCTCTCCTGTGTGTATACGTTCATGTAATTTTAAGGGGCCCAGTTGAGAGAAACTCTTCCCACAGTCAGAGCAGGAGTAAGGCTTCTCTCCTGTATGTATACGTTCATGTCTTTTAAGTGGCCCAGATGAGAGAAATTCTTCCCACAGTCAGAGCAGGAGTAAGGCTTCTCTCCTGTGTGTATACGTTCATGTTGTTTTTAAGCTGCCCAGTTGAGAGAAACTTGCCCCACAGTCAGAGCAGGAGTAAGGCTTCTCTCCTGTGTGTATACGTTCATGTTGTTTTAAGCTGCCCAGTTGAGAGAAACTTAACCCACAGTCAGAGCAGGAGTAAGGCTTCTCTCCTGTGTGTATCGTCATGGTTTTTAAGTTGCCAAGACGCGAGAAACTTAACCCACAGTCAGAGCAGGAGTAAGGCTTCTCTCCTCCTGTGTGTATACATTCATGTTGTTTTAAGCTGCCCAGTTGAGAAAAAACTTGTCCCACAGTCAGAGCAGGAGTAAGGCTTCTCTCCTGTGTGTACGTTCATGTTGTTTTTAAGCTGCCCAGTCGAGAGAAACTTAAACCACAGTCAGAGCAGGAGTAAGGCTTCTCTCCTGTGTGTATACGTTCATGTGTTTTTAAGTGGCCCAGTCGAGAGAAACTTAACCCACAGTCAGAGCAGGAGTAAGGCTTCTCTCCTATGTGCACTCTCTGATGAACTGTCAGAGCCTTTGATATTGTGAAATTCTTCCCACAGTCAGTACAGGAATTCAGATTCTCTCCGTGTGTATTTGTAGGTGTATTTTTAACTTTGATAGAATTGAGAAACTCGCCTCACAATGTGGGCAGTGGTGAGACCTCTTAGCTCTGTGATCTTCCTGCTGTTGCTCTCTGGATGTAGAGAATGTCTCAACATGGTCTCCTGTGTGAACAACAGCAGAAGAACCAGTCAGTTGGTGTGATATACATGTCAATCAAATGTATTTCATGAAGCCCTTTTACATCAGAAGTTGTCACAAAGTGCTTTATAGAAACCCAGCCAAAAACCCCAAAGAGCAAGCAACTTGCAAATGTAGAAGCCATATCATCCTCACTCACTATCACAAGGGTTAGTCCTACTCACTATCACAAGGGTAATAACTACACAGACTCATTTCTTAGAACTTTAAAACATTGGCAGTTTGTCTACTTCACTTCTTTAGTCTACTATCTGATCACTCTAGATAGCCCAGTGAATAAAACAAATGCTGGCAATACTGGTGTCAAACCATGTACAATGAGGGAAAAAAGTATTTGATCCCCTGCTGATTTTGTACGTTTGCCCACTGACAAAGACATGATCAGTCTATAATTTTAATGGTAGGTTTATTTGAACAGTGAGAGACAGAATAACAACAAAGAAATCCAGAAAAACGCATGTCAAAAATGTTATAAATTGATTTGCATTTTAATGAGGGAAATAAGTATTTAGTGGGCCTCAGGATCTTGTCATGGCATCTCTGTGCATTCAAACTGCAATCGATAAAATGCAATTGTATTAGTTATCTGTAGCTTATACCATGCCATACAGCTGGGGAAAAAAGTATTTAGTCAGCCACCAATTGTGCAAGTTCTCCCACTTAAAAAGATGAGAAAGGCCTGTAATTTTCATCATAGGTACATGTCAACTATGACAGACAAATTGAGCATTTTTTTCTCCAGAAAATCACATTGTAGGATTTTTTATGAATTGATTTGCAAATTATGGTGGAAAATAAGTATTTGGTCACCTACAAACAAGCAAGATTTCTGGCTCTCACAGACCTGTAACTTCTTCTTTAAGAGGCTCCTCTGTCCTCCACTCGTTACCTGTATTAATGGCACCTGTTTGAACTTGTTATCAGTATAAAAGACACCTGTCCACATCCTCAAACAGTCACACTCCAAACTCCACTATGGCCAAGACCAAAGAGCTGTCAAAGGACACCAGAAACAAAATTGTGGACCTGCAACAGGCTGGGAAGACTGAATCTGCAATAGGTAAGCAGTTTGGTTTGAAGAAGTCAACTGTGGGAGCAATTATTAGGAAATGGAAGACATACAAGACCACTGATAATCTCCCTCGATCTGGGGCTCCCACGCAAGATCTCACCCCGTGGGGTCAAAATGATCACAAGAACGGTGAGCAAAAATTCCAGAACCACACGGGGGACCTAGTGAATGACCTGCAGAGAACTGGGACCAAAGTAACAAAGCCTACCATCAGTAACACTACGCGCAGGGACTCAAATCCTGCAGTGCCAGACGTGTCCCCACAATGCTAAGAGAGCCACGGGCCGAGTGGCGCAGGGCAAGGCACTGCATCGCAGTGCTAGCTGTGCCACTAGGAGATCCTGGTTCGAATCCAGGTCTGCTGCAGCAGCAACCGGGAGACCAATTTACGGCGCTTGGCCCAGCTCGTCCAGGGTAGGGAGGAATGGCCAGCAGGGAGGTAAGCTTAGTTGGTAGAGCATAGGCGTTTGTGGGTTCGATTCCCATGGGGTATGAAAATTAAAAGAAAATGTATGCACTAACTGTAAGTCGCTCTGGATAAGAGCGTCTGCTAAATGATGTAAATGTAAATGTTAAGCCAGTACATGTCCAGGCCCGTCTGAAGTTTGCTAGAGTGCATTTGGATGATCCATAAGAGGATTGGGAGAATGTCATATGGTCAGATGAAACCAAATTATAACTTTTTGGTAAAAACTCAACTCGTCGTGTTTGGAGGACAAAGAATGCTGAGTTGCACCCAAAGAACACCATACCTACTGTGATGCATGGGGCTGGAAACATCATGCTGGGCGCTGTTTTTTCTGCAAAGGGACCAGGACGACCGGTCCGTGTAATGGAAAGAATGAATGGGGCCATGTATCGTGAGATTTTGAGTGAAAACCTCCTTCCAGCAGCAAGGGCATTGAAGATGAAACGTGGCTTGGTCTTTCAGCATGACAATGATCCCAAACACACTGCCCGGGCCGAAGGAGTGGCTTCACGTAGCATTTCAAGGTCCTGTAGTGGCCTAGCCAGTCTCCAGATCTCAACCCCATAGAAAATCTTTTGGAGGGAGTTGAAAGTCTGTGTTGCCCAGTGACAGCCCCAAAACGTCACTGCTCTAGAGGAGATCTGCATGGAGGAATGGGCCAAAATACCAGCAACAGTGTGTTGAAAACCTGTGAAGAATTACAGAAAACGTTTGACCTGTGTCGTTGCCAACAAAGGGGTATATAACAAAGTATTGAGAAACTTTTTGTTATTGACCAAATACTTATTTCCACCATAATTTGCAAATAAATTCATTAAAAATCCTACAATGTGATCGATTTTGTCTGTCAGTAGTTGACGTGTACCTATGATGAAAATTACAGGCCTCTCTCATCTTTTTAAGTGGGAGAACTTGCACAATTGGTGGCTGACTAAATACTTTTTTCCCCCACTGTACCATAACCCCGATACCACCATGGGGTACTCTGTTCACAACATTGACATCAGCAAACTCGCTACGCCCACACAACGCCATTACACGGTGGTCAGCAGTTGTGAGGCTGGTTGGGCAAAATTTCTAAAACAACATTGGAGGCAGCTAATGGTAGAGAAATGTAACCTAACATTATCTGGCAACAGCTCTGGTGGACATTCCTGCAGTCAGCATGCCAATTGCATGCTCCTCAAAACTTGAGACATCTGTGGCATTGTGTTGTGTGAAAAAACTGCACATCTTAGTGTGGCATTTTTGTATTTGTTAGGATCCCCATTAGATGCTGCCAAGAACCTATTCAGCTACTCTTGTCCCCCAGCACAAGGTGCACCTGTGGAATGATAATCATGCTATTTAATCAGCTTCTTGATATACCACACCTGTCAGGTGGATGGATTATCTTCGGCAAAGGAGAAATGCTCACTAACAGGGATGTAAAAAAATTTGTGACAACATTTTAGAAATAAGTTTGTGTCTGGAACATTTCTGGGATCTTTTATTTCACCTCATGAAACATGGGACCAACACTTTACATGCTGCATTTATATGTTTGTTCAGTGTAAACAGTATTTCTAAAAATCATAAACTATCAATAACAACATTTAAATTAAATCAGCCTGCTTTTCTGTTCTAATCAGGTCCCTACACAGGCTCAGAAGGACCCTGTGAGGGTGGGAACATTCTCTGTACAGTAGTCCTTGCAGGGCTTCTGCCGTGAAGTCTTGGAGGCCCAAAAACTTCTCAGCTACAGATATAATGATGTCCAGCATCTTGGACTTCTTGTGCAGTACAATTAATAACTGTGGCTGTAAATACTAAAAAATCCACCTTCAAAATAGAGTATCCAGATCGCTTGATTGACGACAACATTTGCAACTGGTTGCAGTGCATCCACCGCCATATCTTCCTCAGAAATGTGGCCTCTTGCTACTATAACTCTCTTCACCGCCTCCACATAGGAGATTTGCTACAGCCCTGATCCCTTGAGACCTCAACCTCTTTCACCCTAACAGGGCATTCTGGGAATTCAGGAATATGACCAGTTACATTTTACATTCACATGCTCTTCAATAACATATTCCTTCCATCTGCAAACATGTACAAACTTTTACATTTCTTGCATTGCATCAGGTTTTACACAACTCTCTTATGGGGTATATTATATATCCCAGCTTTACATAGGTGGTAGATACTCTTCATCAAAAATCAATAATAAAGTTAAGTGCATTTGCATCCTTCTTCTTCAGGATTTGGTTGGTGGAGTGCATTCAACTTTTATGTGCATACACCGCCACCTACTGTACTGGTGTGTGAGGCCATTCACAGCCTACATACATTAAATTCATTGATACAGTAATTAATACAAAATGTCCCTGCCAAGTATTAGCTCCGCTCTATAAAATGTGAGGGTAAATGTTCTTGGTTGGCAGATGACTGACCTCCTCAGACCAATTGGCAGTACGCCCAGAACATTGTTCTGGGATCCAAAGGGATATCTCGGTTTCAAGGTCTCAGCTTGGAGAGAAGAAGCCTTGTGAGGTATTGGTGGGTCACATGCAGGAAACCAAATGTTAACGATTAATCAATTATTAATAAAGCTAAAATCATGCAAATATAACTTGTCTGTCTGTAAGCAGTATATAGGACAACTAACGGGACTGCCCGGCAGACTCCCGACCGACGTGTACTATGGTGGCGCTTTACGTTTGTTGGAACCTCTCCAACAAGGGACTCATTTGACTTTGAGTCCCTTCGTGGCGATTTTCCACTACGAAAAACCAACCACCCATTCCACTATTTAACACCATCTAGTCCTACGCCAGACCACTACCACTCAACACCCCCTGCAGCTGTTCTGCTGTAAACTCGCAATCCCAAGTACTTCTCTGACGCTGCCACCACAGCCTCTATTTTCTGGTACTTTGATCCATTTCTGCAGTACAATTGACAACCATTGCTATAAATGCTAAAATGCCCACCTTACTGAAGAAATATTTTTCCCATCACTCTCTTGGTCTCTGCCTACTCACAGGAATCCCTCTCAAGATCCATCACCCTGTACCCATCTTCTCTACCACTCTCTTCACTGCTTCTGCATACAACACTTTCTGTATTACTGTAACCCTGGCAACCTCAATCTGTCCTTCTCTCACCTGACACCTCAGATCCCCAGCCCGATAGCACCCCCCATAACTAACACACAGAACTTTCTCCACCGATACACACATTTCTTCATCTCATGCCCTCCTGCACACTTGTCACATCTAGGCATCTCACGCCCACACACTGCTGCAACAGGCCCATAAACTTCACCCTAAAACACTGTAGCATTTATGGAACAAAAAATCGCTCACGGGATAAACTGACACTTCCTATTTTGATCGTATCTGGCAGAGACTATGCATCAAAACTCAGCACGACAGATAATGTATTCTCTGTTTCCCACGCGCTACACCGGATCTACGTCTCACCAAACGGAGGGTGTCACAGACACCTGGAATCTTCCATTTCAACTGCTCATCCTCAACACTTAAACCTAACCCCCGCTTATCACTCCTATCAATGCCGCCCTGTTCCGGAGAGCAATTCAAGTCACAATTCCTGCTCTCTAATCACGTAATCCGCAGCGCCCGCTCCTCTGGACAGAGGAGAAACAATAAATCATCACGAGTCCACTCAGTTACCGTCACCAACTCAACAGTCCCCAACCTCTTCTCCACCTAACCTGACACCACATATGGACTCCATTCTCTCTACAAATCTCACTCCCACTGGGCCAGAATCATCCTTATCATCCTCAGAACGAGGCCCGAACTCGGAGTTCCTCACCGCAGGTAATTCATCCTCACTCTCACCAGGTTCCATCGCTGAGCTACTGGAGGACGCATCTTTATACACTAGACGATAACCTCCCTCACCACACTGCTTCCCTCTACACTCAGCTCCTTCTCGGCGTTCAGCACTGCACCTGCCAACACAGTTATTTCATCCTCACTCGCCACGTTCACTTTCCTCCTGTAGCTCTTCTAAAAGTTCTGTGTTCCATTCCATATTCACTCAAAACATATTCCACTTTTCTCCTTTTTCCTTTTCCACCAGCTTCTCCTTCATCAGATCTTCCAGAAGGTTTGTGCATCCCCATTCCACTTTTTTTCTTGTCCGCCATCTTACCACATGTCTCAGCTCATCCACACCCCACTAGCTTCATGTAGTATCAATATATTGGCCTGTATTTACCCCTACAAAAATGAAATGGTAATTAGCTGCTAATGTGGCTATCATAAAGAACTACAAATGCCATGATGATTCTGGACAAAATTGCAGAATCGAGTCAAAAATGTAAGGATCTCGTTAACTATATAATGTTAGCTAAATTTAGTAATGAATAAATAGGCTACATTTATTTAAATGTTAATTCTATGAACTGTCTTCGTGCAAGTTTTTAAATTGACACAATACCTATTAGCAAAGGTGTCAGCTAGAGATGACGGCAGGAGATTGCAGTGATTGTTGTTTTGGGTATGATGTCTACTTCGATGATAATTAGCGTTTCATAATCTGGAGAGGAAATAGAGATCGAATATGTCATTACTAGGGAAGCCTTCAACACGGAAACACAGCCCTATTTTAAGTGTTTCTAAATTGAATAAAAAGGAAAAATGATTAAAGCATTTTCCTGTTTGACCGCTACGTTTTGACACAATTTCTGCGAAAATAATAATAAAAAATAAAAAAACTGTATTCAGACTTTACTCAGTACTTTGTTGAAGCACCTTTGGCAGTGATTACAGCCTCAAATCTTCTTGGGTATGGCGCTACAAGCTTGGCATACCTGTATTTCGGGAGTTTCTCTGCAGATCCTCTCAAGCTCTCAGTCCAGGTTAGATGGGGAGTCACCACACAGCTATATTCAGGTCTCTCTGTACTTTGCTCCGTTCATTCTTTCCTCGATCCTGACTAGTCTCCCAGTCCCTGCCACTGAAAACCATCCCCACAGCATGATGCTGCCACCACCATGCTTCACTGTTGGGATGGTGCCAGGATTCTCCAGACATGACGCTTGGCATTCAGGCCAAAGAGTTCAATCTTGGTTTCATCAGACCAGGAGAATCTTGTTTCTCATGGTCTGAGAGTCCTTTAGGTGTCTTTTGGCAAACTCCCAGCGGGCAGTCATGTGCCTTTTTCATGAGGAGTGGCTTCCGTCAAGCCACTCTACCATAAAGGCCTGATTGGTGGAGTGCTGCAGAGATGGCTGTCCTTCTGGAAGGTTCTCCCATCTGCAGAGGAACTCAGTGACCACCAGCTCGGTGACCTCCCTGACCAAGGCCCTTCTCTCCGATTGCTTAGTTTGTCCGGGCAGCTCAGCTCTAGAAAACGTATTGGTGGTTCCAAACTTCTTCCATTTAAGAATGGAGGCCTTTTGATCATATCCTTGGACTAAAATGATTGACACTCAGGTGCAAGCCTAACATCATGTGCAAAGGGCCTTTGGGTAACATTGCACATATTCACTGATATTCTCTTTTTCTCACGTAGGCTGTTCATTTCGATCTTTGATACTTTTTCTGTTTATAAACGTATCATGGTTATACTACATTAACGCTATACGTATGGGCCATATTGTTACTTGGTAGCTACTAGCAACAGACCCTGTATGTGGATCATCTACCACTATTTTGGATCGGTCCATACTGTAACGTTAACGCTAGTCTCAGGCTTCACTAACTAGCGTTACTGTTTCTAGGTGGAGCTATTCTTTTGGCTATTTTTCAAACAAATACTACGTGATATTTCACATATCATCTTGCTAGATAGGCCTTTGTTTTGTTTAGCGTCACTTAGGTTAGACTGCTCTCTTTAATGGATCAGTCGTCCACCAGGCTACACTCTACATTAGGGGGAGGTGGGAGAGGAAGCGTTGGGTGTCTCGGTTAGGGAGACATTGGAATGGGGTTCAGTGTTTTACTGTTAGGAAATATTTATGGTTTGTTTCAACAGCTCTTTATATTTTCCTCACTACAAAATATTAATGCGGTCCTTGTGGTTCCCTAAACATATTTTAGATATGCCTTTATGCTATAGCTTATTCCATGTTTACATCTTTAGTTAAATGCCCTCAAATGCAAAACTAAATTACTTTGTGGATTGTCTGTGAGTTTGTAAAACTATCCAAGCTTAAAACAGGTTATTACTAAGCTCAAACAACCATCTATTGTGTTCCTACAAGAAACTCACTTGTTGAAGGATGAGCTATTGAAGTATGCAGGAGATGACAAGGGCAAGTAGAGCATCCTGTTTCTCCTCTCATTCTCATGGTGTTATGGTTTTAATTCACTAATCTGTTCCGTTTCAAATGGATACTATTATAACTGATACAGCTGGTAGATACATTTTGATACAGGGAACTCTTTTGAATGAGCATATTAATCTGGTTAATTTTTATGGTCCTAATGATGATAATCCCAAATTCTTTGAGAATGTATTTCTATTAGATAGCCTCCCATTCCTGGTAAAGGTCCTAATGGCAGGGGACTTTAATTGCACTCTTGATCCTCATCTAGATTGCTCCTCTGGTTTAGACACTTCTCACTCGCAGAGTAGAAAGACATTTGTAAATGTGATCGTTCAGTTGTTTGCAACAATTGATTAAAACCTGTTTTGCTTTGTCATTATGGGGTAATGTGAGTAGATTGAGGAAAAAAACAACTTAAATCAATTTTGCATTAAGGCTGTAACGTGACAAAATGTGGAAAAGTCCAGGGGTCTGAATACTTCGAATGCACTGTATATAGACTTAGGTGTGCCTTTCCAAATCATGTCCAACAAACTTAGTTAGATAGAACCTGCTCTTCCCCTGAGAAACAGATTTCCCCATCTTCTCCTCCTCTTCTTCATCTTTAATGTTGACATTCAGCTCCAGTGTTTGACTGCAGTCTTCCAGCTTCACTGATGCCATCTCTGGATCCTGCAGTACAAAACTGGGCTCCACTGTCATAATCAGGACCCAGTGACTGTGAGGTTTGGACTCAGTGTGAAGGAGAGGCAGGTTGGGTTTTGTCCTCACTTATTGATGTTACCGGCCTCAGATTGAATTCTAGTTAGTCCCTGTAGTAACAATGAGAAACAGACACAAAAAGTTGTTGTCTTGACAGTTCTGGTACTTTCTTTATTCTCTAAAAATATATTATATTTATTCTTGTTAAATTATCTAATTCAGTGCTTGACTTGGGGCTGGAATAGGTGCCGGTACTGTTTATATTTAGGTGCAGGAGCTCTCCACAATACTGTTGAGCTAACATTCTATTAGAGGAACAGGAGCTCAAGCACTAGATATTTGAGGTGTCGGTACTAACCTATAGTAGATTTTCCCAAATTCACATACAGTACCTAGTCAAAGGTTTTAGGACACCTACTCATTCCAGAGGTTTTCTTTATTTTTGACTATTTTCTACATAGGATAATAATAGTTAAGACATCACAACTATGAAACAACACATATGGAATCATGTAGTAATCAAGAAAATTGTAGCCCAAATAAATGCTTCACATAGTTAAAGTAACAGACATCTCAACATCAACTGTTCATAGGAGAATGCGTAAATCAGGCCTTCATGGTTGAATTGCTGCAAGAAACCACTACTAAATGACACCAACATGAAGAAGAGACTTGCTTGGCCCCCAAAAACATGAGCAATGGACATTAGACCGGTGGAAATCTGTCCTTTGGTCTGATGTGTCCAAATTTGAGATTTTTTTGTTTAAACCGTAGTGTCTTTGTGAGATGAAGAGTAGGTGAACGGATGATCTCATGTGTGGTTCCACCGTGAAGCATGGAGGAGGTGGTGGTGTGATGGTGCTTGCTGGTGATTCATTTAGAATTCAAGGCACACTTAACCAGCATGGCTACCACAGCATTCTGCAGCGATACGCCATCCCATCTGGTTTGCGCTTAGTGGGATTTATCATTTGTTTTTCAACAGCACAATGACCCAACACACCTCCAGGCTGTGCAAGGGCTATTTGACCAAGAAGGAGAGTGATGGAGTGCTGCATCAGATGACCTGGCCTCCACAATCAACCGACCTCAACCCAATTGAGATGGTTTGGGATGAGTTGACCGCAGAGTGAAGGAAAAGCAGCCAACAAGTGCCGTCGGCATGTGTGTGAACTTATTCAAGACTGTTGGAAAAGCATTCCAGGTGAAGCTGGTTGAGAGAATGCCAAGTGTGTGCAAAGCTGTCATCAAGGCAAAGGGTGGCTACTTTGAAGAATCTAAAAATCTGAAATATATTTTGATTTGTTTAACACTTTTTTGGTTACTACATGATTCCATATGTGTTATTTTATAGTTTAGATGTCTTCACTCTTATTCTACAATGTAGAAAATAGTAAAAATTAAGAAAAACCCTTGAATGAGTAGGTGTGTCCAAACTTTTGACTGGTACTGTATATTTGCCACTGCTTGACAAAAAAAATATTGGTCGACCAACTTTAGTCTACTCTCTGATCACTCCAGATAGCCCAGTGAATAAAACAAATGCTGACAATACTGGTGTCATCCATGCAAGTCTCAGTGGCATGAAATAACCCAGTCAAAGCCCAGTTGTTCAGGGATGTGTGATGTCAGAATTACAGAATCCAACCTAGCAATAGACTGGGTGATAACTTATGGAGTTCTAACTTATGAAGATAACTTATAGTTAGATATAACCTTCTCTTACCATGAGAAACAGATTTCCCAATCTTCTCCTCCTCTTCTTCATCTTTAATGTTGACATTCTGCTCCAGTGTTTGACTGCAGTCTTCCAGCTTCACTGATGCCATCTCTGGATCCTGCAGTGCAAACTGGGCTCCACTGTCACAATCAGGACCCAGTGACTGTAGGTTTGGACTCAGTGTGGAAGGAGAGAGGCAGGCTGGGTTTGTCCTCACTGTTGATGTTACCGTCCTCAGACTTACCTGAATCAGCCCGTAGTAATAAAGAGGAAACGGACACAAAAGTTATTGTTTTGACAGTTCTGGCACTTTCTTTATACTCTAAAAAATATATTAGATCAGGTAGCTAACATTGACAACAAACCATTTATTAATTTCACATTAGGACACAAATTGCACACTTTGAATTAAACCATGTAAGTGCACTTAACCTATAGTAGATTTCAGAAATTCTCATAAATGACTCAAAAACCATTTAGTACAAGGTTGCAGTTTGTTTTAGGCAGCACTATGTAATATTTTCCTCTAATAACCGTCTCCACTGTATTATTTCAATCAAAACCAATTGTATTTCCCGTTCACACCATAATAACAATTATAGATAAAGATAGAAACAACTGAATGTGTCTGAATATATGGAAAAAGGGGAGGGGTCTGAATACTTTCTGAATCCACTGTAAGGAATTGGCAACTCGTTCTCATTCTGAGAAATAAGGTAGGCCACTTGATTTCAACATCTGAACAAAGTGGACAGGCTAACATGCTTTTCAAACAGTTGGAGACAGACAGAATGGTGTGTTCATAACAACTCAACTGTTCATCCTTGTTAGCAAATAGATCCAAGTTGGCTAAACTTAAATTATAAAGATTAGCTGGTTAATCACTAGCATGTGAGCTTGAGAGATTGTTGATGAGACCTGTGTTCATTGTCTATAGCCTAATGCCTGCTACAATAAATTAGTCAATTTGTAACAAAAAATTGCATTTTCATAGACCAACTTGAAAAGGTTCTGATCAGTGATTATTGCCAACAAAAAAAAAGCAGGTAAAACTATTTTTTATAAAATAATACAATAATTAGTGGGTCTTATTGGTTGTGGATGGCTTATATTTAGCCTAGGTATAACTTCACAAGCCCTGAATTCATTAGATTATAGCTGACTGTTTGAAATGCAGTGTATTTAACCTTTAATTGTACAAGCTTACTTAGAGAAAAACAAAATCGAGATATCGTGAATCGCCCATAAGTTTTAAAAAAAACTCAAGATACAGCTGTATGATTTGTAGTCCATATAGCCCAGCCATAACAGAGTACATTAGAGTAGAATCCAATACAGTACGTTATACTGTACTATACTCTGTACTGTACTGAACTAAACTTCTCTTTCCTGTACTCTGCTGTACTGTACTGAACTAAACTTCTCTTTCCTGTACTCTGCTGTACTGTACTTTCCAATCTAGAGAAACAGTAGCTATGTTTCCAATAACTTGTCCAGTGCTTTGTTTCTCGACATTAAGAAAAAAGTTTGCATAGAAAATAGGATAACGGCAAATTGCCATCTAGGGTGTGTTTCCTGTAAATATCCTGTTTCGATAAAAACAGCTGGACGTAATGACTCACCTCAGACTGTAGCGTCAAAATGATTTGGCAATCATTTATTTAAAAAGCACTGTTTCAATCCTCACTTGTCGAATAAAGAAACTTTGACAAAGGAAAAACCCACCCGTCCAACGATTAAAAATGTTTTTGAGCTTTGAACATTTCTCCTATATCTGCCGTCTCTCCATTACACACGTCGCATTATTTTGAAAGGCTTTTACGCTTTTGTTCCGAATGCAGCTGGGTAAGATGGAAACCTGGCTAATGTCTAAGTGATTGGTTCCGAGATTTGGTCTGGTCTAATGTTTGACCCAATGGTTGGGCCAGTCAGTTAAGAACAAATTCTTATTTACAATGATGGCTACCCGGACGACGCTGGGCAATTAATTGGGACCCAATCACAGCCGGAATCAAACCAGGCTCTGTAGTGTCTTAGACCGCTGCGCCACGCAGGAGCCATGTGACTAATCATTTTGGCTCCCATTGAAGCTCTAAAAAGGCCCATCAGCTACCCAACTTATCAGGAATCAATGCATTTGCACAGTGGGAAATGCAGAAGTATTCTAATTTGTTTATATTCATCTCGTCAAAAATGTGAACAGAACAAACTTGAAATCACTGATTATCATGAAAATTTAGCTGACATGGTTAAACTCCTGGACAACAGTGGTTTCAGAGTCCTGCAATAGAGTGAAGACGCTAACATTTGTATAAGGGTACGACAAAGACTTTTCCCCTCAGGAGACTGAAAAGATTTGGCTCCTCAGATCCTCAAAATATTCTACAGCTGCACCATCCTGACTGGTTGCATCACCAAAAAAACAAGAATCGACATTAGAAAGTTCATTTATAGTTCTAAACATATTTAGTTTTTTTTTTCCTTACTGAGGAGCTGGCAACACTGAATTTGTGGCCTGCTTCACATCCGTAGGGACAAGCGGGTACCAGGGCTGCGTCCAGCAGGAGGACAGAGACGTTGGCCACGATCAGATACAAATGTATTATGTAGAGCAAACATGCCTCTGATTCTAATTAATCATGTCAGTTCTATTCAGGGTATTTCTATCTGCAACTTTCCAAAACGTTTTTGTACTGAACATGCCCAGGCGAAACGCACTGACCTATATACGAACCTGGAAAGCCTCACAAATGAAAACGTGTATCGTTTGCCTATGCCATGTGCTGGTAAAATATTTTTATACGTTCTTCAATCACACGGATTGACACAAACATTACACAAAAACCTTTCCCAAATGTGATAATACTTTGACTGATTTCTTATCTAACATGTTATTTCACAGTGTAAAAGTGATATTACATACCTGTAGTTATAAAGAGAACGGAAATCACAGTCCCACCGTTTTCTTTGTTCTGAAGAATGTTGCGCGCCTCCCGGAAGTTCCTGTTCCCCAACTACCACAATGCAACAACGACATCTTCTTCTTCTTCTGTGGGTTTATGGCAGACTACATCCAAAAGTTACATCGCCGGCACCAACTGGACGGTTTGAAACCACAAAAATTAATTAAATAAAAAATACATCCATACTTAATAGTGATAATAACTTACTCACCCTAATAAAAATATGGTACATTGAAAACAAACAAAACTCCCATTTCTTCCTTCCTTTAAATCTCCATATCTCCCTTCTCAGTCTCTAGGACCTGAGATGGTGGTTCGGCTTTTGCCAATATTCCATGTAACTCTTTTGCCAATAAATCTTTCAGCCCCCAGGAAAACCGTTCTGACCAACCACAATGATTTCTATCTTCCTAGATCTTTTCTCCACCTTGGCAGTGCCGTTAACCACCACCCAAAGAAATAATAAAAATATATATATATATGTATATGTATAAATATATATATATATATATATATATATATATATATATATATATATATATATAAATCAAACTTGTAAAGTGGTTATCCCTGGCTATAAGGTGAATGCACCAATTTTTAAGTCGCTCTGGATAAGAGCGTCTGCTAAATGACGCAAATGTAAATGTAAATTGCGATAAAGGCCACAAAGTCATTACAGACGCATCAAGGCTGGGACCCGAGAGTATGAAACCACTTCTATCTCCAGGCCATAAAACTGTTAAACAGCCATCACTGATTTGATTCAGAGAATATTGGTGACTAGCAAATTGGCTTGTACCAATGTGTAGATGTGTCGTGACATGTATTGAGTGGATAAATAAAACATATATTATTTGGAATGCCATAAATTGAACAAAAGCATTATATTTACTGTAAAGATAACCCCAAACAACTACATTGATTTAGTAGATCAATAATATTACAATACTCTAGCAGGTCTCACAGCTGGCTTATGCTGACAAAGCATGTTAGTGAATAGGTCAGATTTAGCTTTGTGATGATTTAAACTTCCTGCTTGTTCAGCTTCAGAAAAACAGTAAATATGTCTCCCCTTTCCTCTGCACAGTTCTCTCACAGTGAGAAACAATAGGATTACAATAGAGTGTGCTCGTTTCTTGAGAATTAAGTGATGGAATGATTTTTAATCTTAGCTAGTCAGAGAACTGATGAGGATTCTCACATTTATGTATTTGTTGGTGTCTTTTTAAGTGGCCATGTTGAGAGAAACTCTTCCCACAGTCAGAGCAGAGATACATATTTTTTCTGTGTGTATATTTATTTGTATTTTTAGCTTTGATAGAATTAGGAAAATCTCCTCACAATGTGGGCAGTGGTGAGACCTCTTAGCTCTGTGATCTTCCTGCTGTTGTCTCTGGATGTAGAGAATGTCTCAACATGGTCTCCTGTGTGAACATCATCAGAAGAACCAGTCAGTTGGTGTGATTTACATCAATCACATTTATTTTATGAAGCCCATTTTACATCAGCCGTTGTCACAGAGTGCTTTACAGATACCCTAACCTAACGTATCAAGCGAAAAGAACGCCTAAACCCAGGTCCACAGAAACCAGAAGCTTCCGGATTTCAGGCTTTGCCTTCCTCTCTGCCTTTTCCCTGAAACACGGTTGCTTCTGGTGTTTGTTGACTCCGCTGAGGGTGCAGGTACCGAGACTACAACCCCAAAGAGCAAGCAATGCAGAAGCACAGTGGCTAGGAAAAACTCCCTAGAAGGAAGGAACCTAGGAAGAAACCTAGAGAGGAACCAGGCTCTGAGCAGTGGCCAGTCCTCACTGTGGGGAAAACAAGTCAATCAATCAATTTTATTTTATATAGCCCTTCATACATCAGCTGATATCTCGAAGTGCTGTACAGAAACCCAGCCTAAAACCCCAAACAGCTAGTAATGCAGGTGTAGAAGCACGGTGGCTAGGAAAAACTCCCTAGAAAGGCCAAAACCTAGGAAGAAACCTAGAGAGGAACCAGGCTATGAGGGGTGGCCAGTCCTCTTCTGGCTGTGCCGGGTGGAGATTATAACAGAACCAGTATTTAGTCAGCAAACAATTGTGCAAGTTCTCCCACTTAAAAAGATGAGAGAGGCCTGTAACTTTCATCATAGGTACACGTCAGACAAAATGAGAAAAAAAAATCCAGAAAATCACATTGTTTTTTATGAATTTATTTGCAAATTATGGTGGAAAATAAGTGTTTGGTCAATAACAAAAGTTTCTCAATACTTTGTAATATACCCGTTGTTGGCAAAGACACAGGTCAAACGTTTTCTGTAAGTCTTCACAAGGTTTTCACACACTGTTTCTGGTGTTTTGGCCCATTCACTCCATGCAGATCTCCTCTAGAGCAGTGATGTTTTGGGGCTGTCGCTAGGCAACACAGACTTTCAAACTCCCTCCAAGATTTTCTATGGGGTTGAGATCTGAGACTGGCTTTTTCCAGCTTTAGACAAACACTAAATATTTCACTTAAAACATAGTTTTGTTGTATTTAATGTTAGAGAAGAGAAGAGTTTGACCAACACAGATTCATGTCCAATCATTGAGGACATGTCTACATTGTTAGAGTGGTCACATGCCAATCTGTTCCATATAATAGACAGTCTTTGGGACAGTGGAAAGCTGCATGACCCCTTGGTTGTTGCTAAGCAGGCATTCTTCTTCTATGGTGTTTATTGGTGGTGTTCAGACCAACGTTAAAGGTACATCACTGCCACCTTCTGGGCTGGAGTGTGATAGAGACATGTGGTTCTGTCCTGGTGAGATCACAGGGTCAGAGAACTCCTGACTTTGGTCATACAAAAACACTCCAGGCACTCAGCCCATAAGAGCCATTCATACTGTCAGATCTAATATGGAAGAACTGAATACAACCATAAGAACCATTCATACTGTCAGATCTAATATGGAAGAACTGAATACAAAAGAGAAGGAGAGGTTGACCAGTACAAATTCATGTACAAACATTATTTTTAATTGGCAGATCAATGCAGTTTTCCGAACATATTCATCATCACTTTTTTTGGTAAGATTTTAACTAACTGAACACTAATATAAACACAACATTCAACAATTTTACTGGGGTACAGTTCATATAAGGAAATCAGTCAATTGAAATACATTCATTAGGCCCTAATCTATGGATTTCACATGACAGGGGCCCACCCATCAGCCAATAAGAATGATTTTCCCCCACTAAAAGGGCTTCATTACAGATAGAAATACTCCTCAGTTTCATCAGCTGTCCGGGTGGCTGATCTCAGATGATCCTGCAGGTGAAGAAGCCAGATGTGGAGGTCCTGGGCTTGCACGGTTACACGTGGTCTGCGGCTGTGAAGCCAGTTGGATGTTCTGCCAAATTCTCTGTAGAGAAATGTACATTAAATTCTCTGGCAACAGCTCTTGTGAACATTCCTGCAGTCAGCATGCCAATTGTGCACTCCCTCAAAATGTAGACATCTGTGGCATTGTGTTGTGTGACAAAACTGCACATTTCAGAGTGGCCTTTTATTGTACCCAGCACAAGGTGCACCTGTGTAATGATCATGCTGTTTAATCAGCTTCTTGATATGCCACAACTCGCAGGTGGATTGATTATCTTGGCAAAGGAGAAATGCTCACTACCAGAAATGGAAACAAATTTGTGCACCAAATTTGAGAGAAATAAACTTTTTGTGCATATGGAAAATATCTGGGATCTTTTATTTCAGCTCATGAAACATGGGACCAACACTTTACATGTCAAGTTTATATATTTTTTCAGTATAGTTTTAGAAGACAATTAACTAAATACATAGTAATTTCATTTTAATTGCCACATGCTTGGTAAACAACAGGTGTAGACTAACAGTGAAATGTTGACCAACAATGGAGAACACAATTAAACAATTATAATAATGGGAAAAATATTGTAGTACGAGGAATTAATACACGATGAGCAATGGTAGCTTGGCTATATACATGGGGTGCCAATACCTAGTCAATGGTAGCTTGGCTATATACATGGGGTGCCAATACCTAGTCAATGGTAGCTTGGCTATATACATGGGGTGCCAATACCTAGTCAATGGTAGCTTGGCAATATAGATGGGGTGCCAATACCTAGTCAATGGTAGCTTGGCTATATACATGGGGTGCCAATACCTAGTCAATGATAGTTTGGATATATACAGTGCATTCTGAAAGTATTCAGACCCCTTGACTTTTCCCAAATTTGATTATGTTACAGCCATATTCTAAAATTGATTAAATAGTTTTTCCCCTCATCAATCTACACACAATACCCCATAATGTCAAATCAAAAGACAGGTTTTTATAATTTTTTCCTGATATCTTAATAAAAAACGGGAAATATCAAATTTACATAAGTATTCAGACCCTTTACTCAGTACTTTCTTGAAGCACCTTTGGCAGCGATTACAACATCGAGTCTTCTTGGGTATGACACTACAAGCTTGGCACACCTGTATTTTTCTGCTAAATGACCAAAATGTAAATGTAAATGTATTTGGGGAGTTTCATCCATTCTTCTCTGCAGATCCTCTCAAGCTCTGTCAGGTCGGATGGGGAGCGTTGCAGCACAGCTATTTTCTGGTCTCTCCAGAGATGTTCAATCGGGTTCAAGTCTGGGCTCTGGCTGGGCCAGGTGAACCTTCGCCCCAGTCTGAAGTCCTGAGCGCTTTGGAGCAGGTTTTCATCAAGGATCTCTCTGTACTTTGCTCCGTTCATTATTCCCTTGATCTGGACTAGTCTCCCAGTCCCTGCCTCTGAAAAACATCCATGCTTCACCGTAGGCATGGTGCCAGGTTTCCTCCAGACGTGACGCTTGGCATTCAGGTCAAAGAGTTCAATCTTGGTAACATCAGAAAAGAGAATGTTGTTTCTCATGGTCAGAGTCCTTTAGGTGCCTCTTGGCAAACTCCAAGCGGGCTGAACTCTGGAGCTCTGTCAAAGTGATCATCGGGTTCTTGGTCACCTCCCTGACCAAGGCCCTTCTCCTCCGATTGCTCAGTTTGGCCGGGCGGACAGCTCTAGGAAGAATCTAGGTGGTTCCAAACTTCCATTTAAGAATGACCACTGTGTTCTTGGGGACCTTCAATGCTGCAGACATTTTTTGGTACCCTTCCCCAGATCTGTGCCTCGACACAATCCTGTCTCGGAGCTCTACGGACAATTCCTTTGACCTCATGGCTTGGTTTTTGCTCTGACATGCAATGTCAACTGTCGGATGTTATATAGAAAGGTGTGTACCTTTCCAAACCATGTCCAATCAATTTAATTGATCTCAGGTGGACTCCAATCAAGTTGTAGAAAAAATCACAAGGAAGATCAATGGAAACAGGATGCACCTGAGCTAAATTTCGAGATTCATAGCAAAGGGTCTGGAATACTTATGTAAATAAGGTATCTGTTTTTAATTTCTAATAAATTTGCAAAAATGTCTAAACCTGTTTTCGCTTTGTCATTATGTGGTATTGTGTGTAGATTGATGAGGGATTATATACACATTTTGAATTAATTTTACAATAACGCTGCAACGTATTTTCTTGTTGAAAAGTCAAGGGGTCTGAATACTTTCAGAATGCACTGTATAGACACTAACTATTTCACTTTAAACACTTTGTTATATTTATGCACAAGAGAAGAAGAGGTTGCCCAGCACAAACTCATGTACAAACATCATTTTTCATTACATATTTGTAATTTAGCAGATGCTCTTATCCAGAGCGACTTATAGGACCAATTGGGGTTAATTGCCTTGCTCAAGGGCCCAATGACAGATTTTGGACCTAGTTGGCTCAGGATTCAAACCAGTGACCTTTCAGTTACCGGCCCAACACTCTTAACCACTAGGCTACATGTTAAATACATAACACAATACGTGACATAAGTAGAATACAGAACACTTGAAACATTACAGGACATTTTTCATGATGGAAATTGAAATATTAAAATTGATTAAAAAAAAGAGTTTTTGGGAAAACCATTTAAGAGCTGGAGTTATTATGCAGTCTGATATCAGTGGGTAGAGTGGCGTTTCGCAGGCGGTTTGTACGGGCAGTTATACAGGACAGTTTGTGGCTGTTTCTCAGGAGCCTGGTGGTGCAGTTACCTCTTCTTGGAGGGAGCAGGTCATTCAGTGGATGGTCAAGAGTGTGCATGTCCTTCACCAGGTGCACTGCAGCCTGTTCTCGCCTGCTCTGCAGTGACGGGAGCTGTGGTTGGACTGCTCCACCTCTGGAAATGATCCTCATGCTGCACAGCTCAACCTGCCTTGTAGACATGGGCAGGGGGAAGATGGCAAGAGGTATGGTGCTTGTCCATGCCTCAGCAAAGAAGCCATTCAAAACATCAGCCACCTCGTCATCTTAAATTCCCTCAACCTGTATTCTCCCTCCTGATGTTTTCTTTGGTCCCAGTCCATTGTTAATGAAGTCCCACCATTCCTTAGGGTTTTTCTTCTTTAGGTCCTGGATTTCAGTTTTGTAGTAGCTTGTCTTTGCTTCCTTGATAAACATTTGCACTGTGTTTCTGTATTTTCTCCATGTCATTGTTTCTCCCCATCTGTTGAAAATATTCTGTATTTTCCTGATGGCAGTTGATATGAAGAGTGTTTGATCCAATATTATAAAGATTGTACATTGTATGTAGAGAGGATAAGAAAACCATGTGTTAGTGGTAACAAGAGTGATGAGCAGAGGGTCGGTGTGCCAAGATAGATTGGGGTCCACTAGTGCTAATCTTAGGATTGGTGCGTGATGGAATGGACTGGCTAGGGTGAGATATGACACCAGGGAGAGGAATGATATGTAGGAAATGAGTGGCAGCTAGTAATAGTTAGCAACTGGAAGGATAAAAGTAGACTTGAAGAGCACTATATAGGCTGAGAGAGAGTCTATGTAAGTCAGTCATATGATAAGAGGCAAAGCGCGTTCGTCTTATTATGTGATCCAGTACTGAAATAAATGTACATCAAACTTCCATCTGAGTGTCTGCTACTTTCTCTTACATCATGACCTTTTAAGCTCAGCTGTTGTTTTAAAACATTTTCTACAGTCAGAGCAGTGGTAAGGCTTCTCTCCTTTATGTTTACCTTGGTGTCTTTTTGAATGGCCCATTTGAGATACAATCTTTCCACAGTCAGAGCAGGAAAACGGCTTCTATCTTGTGTGTGTTCTCTGATGAACTTTTAGCTGAGATGATGTTGTGAAGCATTTTACACAATCAGAGCAGGAGTAAGGCTTCTCTCCTGTGTGTCTTCTCTGATGAACTTTTAGCTCAGTTGATGTTGTGAAGCATTTCACACAGTCAGAGCAGGAGTAAGGCTTCTCTCCTGTATGTATACGTTCATGTTATTTTAAGGTGCCCAGTTGAGAGAAACTTGCCCCACAGTCAGAGCAGAAGTAAGGCTTCTCTCCTGTGTGTATCCGTTGGTGTGATTTTAAGCGGTCCTGTACAGAGAAACTCTTGCCACAGTCAGAGCAGAAGTAAGGCTTCTCTCCTGTATGTATACGTTCATGTTTTTCTAAGTGGTCCAGTCGAGAGAAACTCTTCCCACAGTCAGAGCAGGAGTAAGGCTTCTCTCCTGTATGTATACGTTCATGTTTTTCTAAGTGGCCCAGTCGAGAGAAACTCTTCCCACAGTCAGAGCAGGAGTAAGGCTTCTCTCCTGTGTGTGTTCTCTGATGAACTGTCAGAGCCTGTGATGTTGTGAAGCCCTTTCCACAGTCAGAGCAGGAGTAAGGCTTTTCTCCTGTATGTATACGTTCATGTTGTTTTAAGGTGCCCAGTTGAGAGAAACTTGCCCCACAGTCAGAGCAGGAGTAAGGCTTCTCTCCTGTATGTATACGTTCATGTTTTTCTAAGTGGTCCAGTCGAGAGAAACTCTTTCCACAGTCAGAGCAGAAGTAAGGCTTCTCTCCTGTATGTATACGTTTATGAATTTTTAAGTTGCCCAGTAGAGAGAAACTCTTCCCACAGTCAGAGCAGGCGTAAGGCTTCTCTCCTGTGTGCACTCTCTGATGAACTGTCAGAGCCTGTGATGTTATGAAGCTCTTCCCACAGTCAGTGCAGGAATACAGATTCTCTCCTGTGTGTATTTTTAGGTGTATTTTTAGCTTTGATAGAATTGGGAAAATCTCCTCACAATGTGGGCAGTGGTGAGACCTCTTAGCTCTGCGATCTTCCAGCTGTTGCTCTCTGGATGTAGAGGGTGTCTCAATGTCACCTGTGTGAAAAGCATTTTAAAAAAGTCAATTGGTGTGATATGCACTGAGTGTACAAAACATTATGAACTCTTTCCATGACATAGAATGACCAGGTGAGAGCTATGATCCCTCATGGATGGCACTTGTTAAATCCACTTCAGATCAGTGTCGATGAAGGGGAGGAGACAGATTAATGAAGGGCTTTTAAGCCTTGAGACAATTGAGACATGGATTTTGTATGTGTGCCATTCAGAGGGTGAATGGTGTGTTTTAATCAAATCAAATACAAAAGCTGAAGAATATACGCACATTCAGGTAATCAAATCCACCATATGCACTGAGCTTGTCTGACAGGTTGAAGCGCACTAAATAGTAAATAAATGATAAGCGTACCAGAGAGTCTGTTGTAACGTTTTATTGCTAAGCCTTTATTACAGCAAAGACTAAAAACAGTTGCATTGATTCCTGAATGCAACTTCCGAAATGGAACGGTTTATTTATTGTTTACGCTAATGAATCAAGAGTTGCTTTGTTATTTTGAAACCAAAAATGCTTGATTACATTTCAATGGCTTGCATGCTGTGTGATGACATTAACAAATGAATGATTGATACAGTAGCCTATATACAGTGTGCAAGAGTATTCCAAGATAAATATACAACACAGGGAATTAACGATCAATGGAAACAGTTGTTTTTCAGTTCAACATCTGTTTAGTATCTATGTAGGGGTTCCAGTCCGGGACTCATAGCTACATGTGGCAAGTTAGCATTGGTCCAAATGGTCTATACATTGAGCCTGAAATGGGATACTTGGTATTTGGCCATTGGACCAATGTTATTGCAAGGAATTCTAATTGGTCAACCACAGGCAAGGCTTGGGTATAAACTACATCCTGTCTCTTTGTTCAGTGGGAAAACACTGAGGACAGGGAAGAATAAACATCTACAATCTACTTTCCAGCATAACAATGATTGGTTCTTTTTTGAATAAATATATTTTTCTCCCCCTAATTTGCTTTGGGGTCTGTGTTATTGAAGAATAACATCAACTGCTAACAAGTGCATTCGGAAAGTATTCAGACCCCCTTAACTTTTTCCACATTTTGTTACGTTGCAGCCTTATTCTAAAATGGATAAAAAAACTAATAATCCTCAGCAATCTACACACAATACCCCATAATGACAAAGCCAAAACAGTTTCTTTTTTTTTTATGTTGCTAATATGTTAAAAATAAAACAGAACTACCCTATTTACATAAGTATTCAGAACATTTGCTATGACTCGAAATTGAGCCCAGGTGCAACCTGTTTCCATTCATCATCCTTGAGATGTTTCTACAACTTGATTGTAGCCATTCCTTGGTAAATTCAATTGATTGGACATGATTTGGTAAGGCACACACCTGTTCCCCTATATAAGGTCCCACAGTTGACAGAGCATGTCAGAGTAAAAACCAAGCCATGAGGTCGAAGGACTTGTCCGTAGAGCCCCGAGACAGGATTGTGTCACGGCACAGATCTGGGCAAGGGTACCAAAAAACGTCTGCAGCATTGAAGGTCCCCAAGAACACAGTGGCCTCCATCATTCTTAAATGGAAGAAGTTTGGAACCCCCAAGACTCTTCCTAGAGCTGGCCGCCCAGCCAAACTGAGCAATTGGGGGAGAAGGGCCTTGGTCAGGGAGGTGACCAAGAACACGATGGTCACTGACAGAGCTCTAGAGTTCCTCTGGAGATAGGAGAACATTCCAGAAGGTCAACCATCTCTGCAGCACTCCAGCAATCAAGCCTTTATGGTAGAGTGGCCAGACGGAAGCCAATTGTCAGTAAAAGGCACATGACTGCCCGCTTGGAGTTTGCCAAAAGGCACCTAAAGACTCTCAGACCATGAGAAACAAGATTCTCTGGTTGGATGAAACCAAGATTGAACTCTTTGGCCTGAATGCCAAGCGCCATGTCTGGAGGAATCCTGGCACCATCCCTACGGTGAAGCATGGTGATGGCAGCATCATGCTGTCGGGATGTTTTCAGCGTCAGGGACTGGGAGACTAGTCAGGATCAAGGCAAAGATGAGCTGAGCAAAGTACAGAGAGACATCCTTGATGAAAACCTGCTCCCGAGCGCTCAGGACCTCAGACTGGGACGAAGGTTCACCTTCCAACAGGACAACGACCCTAAGCACACAGCCAAGACAACGCAGGAGTGGCTTCGGGACAAGTCTCAATGTTCTTGAGCAGCCCAGCCAGAGCCCGGACTTGAACCAGATCGAACATCTCTGGAGAAACCTGAAAATAGCTGTGCAGCAGGGCTCCCCATCCAACCTGACAGAGCTTGAGAGGATCTGCAGACAAGAATGGGAGAAACTCTCCAAATACAGATGTGTCAAGCAAGTAGCGTCATACCACAAAATACTCTATAATCGCTGCCAAAGATGCTTCAACAAAGTACTGAATCCATTTTTTATTTTTTATAATTTAGCTAAAATGTCTAAAAACCTGTTTGTCACGCTCTGGCTCCGGGACTTTGTATGTTGAGCCAGGGTGTGTTCGTTTCGTTGTGTTCTGTTTATTGGTTGGGTTGTTCTAGGTTGTGGTATTTCTATGTTTGCTTGAGTGACTCCCAATCAGAGGCAACGAGTGTCAGCTGTTCGCTGGTTGTCTCTGATTGGGAGCCATATTTAAACTGTCTGTTTTCACCTTGTGTTTGTGGGTTTTTGTTCCATGTTCCTTGTCGGTCTTTGTCACCGTGGACTTCACGTGTCGTTTATTGTTTTGGTTTTGGGCTTTATATAATAAAGTATCATGTTCGCTCAACACGCTGCGCATTGGTCTACTCCTTACCTTGACGATCGTGACAGAAAAACCCACCATACCAGGACCAAGCAGCGTGTCCAGGAGCAGGCAGCCTGGACGTGGGAGCAGCGGCGTCAGCAGGGTCAACGTCGGACAGGCGAGAGGCAACCCCAAAAAATTTTTAGGGGGGGGCACACGGCAGGGGCGACTGGGCAGCAGGAGGCTGCTACAGGGCGATTAGGTGAGGAGGCCACCAGGTTAAGGGGGCTACTGGCGCAGAGGGAGCAGGAGCTAGTGTTGCAGAGGATGGAGCTTTTGGAGGCGATAAGGGAAAGGGTGAGAAATGAGGCACGGCGAGAGGAACTCGGTAGGCAGCTGAGGGAGCGGGGGGTTATGACGAAACCCAGTCCCGCTCCTCACACCAAGCAAGTGGTGTGTGTCACCAGTCCGGTCCGGCCCGTTACTGCTTCCCGCACTAAGTGTACGGTGCACGTCGCCAGCCCAGCCCGGCCTGTTCCTGTCTCTCGCACCAAGCCTACGGTGTGCGTCGCCAGCCCGGCCCGGCCTGTTCCTGCCTCTCGTACCAAGCCTACGGTGTGCATCGCCAGCCCAGCCCGGCCTGTTCCTGCTCCACGCACCAAGCCTACGGTGTGCGTCGCCAGCCCAGCCCGGCCTGTTCCTGCTCCACGCACCAAGCCTACGGTGTGCGTCGCCAGTCCAGCCCGGCCTGTTCCTGCTCCACGCACCAAGCCTACGGTGTGCGTCGCCAGCCCAGCCCGGCCTGTTCCTGCTCCACGCACCAAGCCTACGGTGTGTGTCGCCAGCCCAGCCCGGCCTGTCCCTGCTCCACGCACCAAGCCTACGGTGTGCGTCGCCAGCCCAGCCCGGCCGGTCCCTGCTCCACGCACCAAGCCTACGGTGTGCGTCGCCAGCCCACCCCGGCCTGTTCCTGCTCCACGCACCAGGCCTACGGTGTGCGTCGCCAGCCCAGCCCGGCCTGTCCCTGCTCCACGCACCAAGCCTACGGTGTGCGTCGCCAGCCCAGCCCGGCCGGTCCCTGCTCCACGCACCAGGCCCACGGTGTGCGTCGCCAGCCCAGCCCGGCCTGTCCCTGCTCCACGCACCAAGCCCACAGTGTGTGTCACCAGTCCGGTCCGGCCTGTTCCTGCCACTCGCACCAAACCTACGGTGCGCGTCGCCGGCCCGACCCGGCCTGTTCCTGCCACTCGCACCAAACCTACGGTGCGCGTCGCCAGCCCGACCCGGCCTGTTCCTGCCACTCGCACCAAGCCAGGGGTGCGAGTCGTCAGCCTAGTCCAGCCCGTTCCTGCTACTCGCACCAAGCCAAGGGTGCGAGTCGACAGCCTGATCCAGCCCATTCCGGCTCCACGCACCAGGCCAGGGGTGCGCATCGTCAGCCAGGTCCGGTCCGTTCCTGCCTCACGCACCAAGCCAGGGGTGCGCGTCGTCAGTCCGGTGCCTGATCAGGTACCGGTCAGCTGCTCCACAACGGAGTTTGAGCAATTCGCTCCGTCGATGTCCAGTCCAGATCCAGCCAGCGGGGTCAGACCGGACCAGGGGCGCTACGGTGGGATTGTGGAAGGGTGGTGGTCAAGCCCGGAGCCGGAGCCGCCTCCGAGGAGCAATGCCCACCCAGCCCTCCCCTGTTTGGGGTTTTTTGAGGCGCGGTCGCAGTCCGCGCCTTTAGGGGGGGGTACTGTCACGCTCTGGCTCCGGGACTTTGTATGTTGAGCCAGGGTGTGTTCGTTTCGTTGTGTTCTGTTTATTGGTTGGGTTTTTCTAGGTTGTGGTATTTCTGTTTGCTTGAGTGACTCCCAATCAGAGGCAACGAGTGTCAGCTGTTCGCTGGTTGTCTCTGATTGGGAGCCATATTTAAACTGTCTGTTTTCACCTTGTGTTTGTGGGTTTTTGTTCCATGTTCCTTGTCAGTCTTTGTCACCGTGGACTTCACGTGTCGTTTATTGTTTTGGTTTTGTGCTTTATATAATAAAGTATCATGTTCGCTCAACACGCTGCGCATTGGTCTACTCCTTACCTCGACGATCGTGACACTGTTTTTGCTTTGTCATTATGGGGTAGTGTAGATTGACGAGGGCAAAAAAACAATTTAATCATTTTTAGAATAAGGCTGTGACACAACAAAATATGGAAAAAGTAAAGGGGTCTGAATACTTTCCGAAGGCACTGTATATGTTGGGGTCAATGAAGGGTGGATAGGAACTTGGTGCATGGAAAGTTACTGAGGGAGACAAGGGGAAGTGCAGAATTCATCTTCTGTTCCTAAGGAGGGAGGCAAAGGGCAACAGTCTAGTTTCAGTTCCTGATAAGGCAGGCCAGTTGCGGAACTAGGGAGGAGCAAGGAATCCGGGTCGAGGTCATGTCAACAGATGAAGTGAGAAGAAACCTCTGGGAGGGGGGCCAGAGGGGCCCACCACAACGACCCTCCTACTACAGTCCTATCTCACACGCATACACTTTCACGCCCACGAAGGTTCTAGCATCAGGCAGGGCCAGGACTACACCAGTGAGAGGAACCAATTAAGTTCCTGACTAGCAACAGAGATGTATTGGCTGTGTCGATGTGTAAGGAGTTGACACCGCCTAGTAGGAGGTTATAAATATATATGTGCTTGTGTATTCATGCTTTGTCTTTGCAGCTGTTTGACCCTTTGGGTGAATAAACTTAGTTTGAGCTTTTCCTAGATGTCGTTTGAGTTTTTACTCTGTTTGTTCAGAACCTAACAGAACGCTTAATAATGAAAAAGGTTCATAACAAAAAATAATCTAACGGGCTAAATTATGTACGCGATGTGCTTTATCTATTACCTAGTGCACAAGTTGACTACAGGTCTTTATTTAAATAGTACTAATATTCAAAGCCCAAAAAACATCACTAAGCAGAATGCTAACAAAATGCTAACTAGTATTAAGGAATCATCATAGAGAACGCTAACTAAATGCTAACGAGTGCATTGCTAACATTTTGTACAGTTTCTGACCTCAACTATACAAGTAACTCAAACGCTTCTCACAGTTTGCTGCACGCACAAACCTAATATTATCCAGTAAGGCTCTTGATCCAGGAGGGAATTCTCTGCTGTTAGCAAGGCTCTTGATCCAGGAGGGGATTCTCGGTTGTTACCAAGCGAATGCTTGATTTTGGAAGAAGCTATCCACTTAGCTAGATAGCTAACTAACTACTAAATTAGCAAAACAAATGGGAAACTGCAGAGCATTTCGCACAATGTAGACTGTTACCTTAATAGTTATAAGATATCTAGCTGGCAAACATTTAGTTGTGAATTCCATACTGTAATTAGATCACCTGGCGCATGCTGCAGGACAGAGAGTGACTCACAAGGCTCCGGTCTCTTCTCGTTGACTGGGGACTACCGTAAGCTACATAATAATGGGACGTAATGTTCTTTATCTCATAACGTATTGCACAAGTTGACTGCAGGTATTTACTTAAAAAGTAGCTACAAATATTCAAATGAATAAATAAAAATACTTCAAAGAAATAGTTTCAACTGTACTGAAAACCCATCCAGTGGCTTTTTCCAAATAACCTGGTATACAGTATACCACCCAAGACTAGTAACTACACAGACTCATTTCATAGAAGTTCTAATTACTGGCAGTTTGTCTACGTCACTTCTTTAGTCTACCCTCTGAGCACTCCAGATAGCCCAGTTAATAAACACATGCTGGCAATACTGGTATTTGTGTATTTTGGTTCTTTGGTATTTTATTAGGATCCCAATAAGCTGTTGCAAAAGCATCAGCTACTCTTCCTATGGTCCACACAAAACATGAAACATGACATAATACAAAAAAATAATAGACAAGAACAGCTCAAGGACAGAACTACATAAAAACATTTTAAAAGGCACACGTAGCCTACATGTCAATACATACAAAAACTATCTAGGTCAAATAGGGGAGAGGCGTTGTGCCGTGAGGTGTTGCTTTATCTGTTTTTGAAAGCAGGTTTGCTATTTATTTGAGCAATATGAGATGGAACGGAGTTCCATGTAAAAGCAGCTCTATATAATACTGTACACTTTCTTGAATTTGTTCTGGATTTAGGGACTGTGAAAAGACCCCTGGTGGCATGTCTGGTGGGGTAAGTGTGTGTGTCAGAGCTGTGTGTAAATTGACTATGCAAACAATTTGGGATTTAACACAATGTTTCTTACATAAAGAAAAAGTGATGCAGTCAGTCTCTCCTCAACTCTTAGCCAAGAGAGACTGGCATGCATAGTATTTATATTAGCCCTCTGATTACAATGAAGAGCAAGATGTGCTGCTCTGTTCTGGGCCAGCTGCAGCTTAAATAGGTATTTTTATACAATTTTTGATATTTTATGGGGGGGGGGTAGATCAGCTTTAATGTTGCAGATAGATTGTAACTTCCATCAATGTAATTGTCTGCATCACTTCCAATCCCCCAAATATACTTTTTTCACAAATATATATAATATATACAGTGAGGGAAAAAAATGTTTGATCCCCTGCTGATTTTGTATGTTTGCCCACTGACAAAGAAATGATCAGTCTATAATTTTAATGGTAGGTTTATTTGAACAGTGAGAGACAGAAAAATGCATGTCAAAAATGTTATAAATTGATTTGCATTTTAATGAGGGAAGTAAGTATTTGACCCCCTCTCAATTAGAAAGATTTCTGGCTCCCAGGTGTCTTTTATACAGGTAACGAGCTGAGATTAGGAGCACACTCAAAGGGAGTGCTCCTAATCTCAGTTTGTTACCTTTATAAAATACACTTTTCCACAGAAGCAATCAATCAATCAGATTCCAAACTCTCCACCATGGCCAAGACCAAAGAGCTCTCCAAGGATGTCAGGGACAAGATTGTAGACCTACACAAGGCTGGAATGGGCTACAAGACCATCGCCAAGCAGCTTGGTGAGAAGGTGACAACAGTTCAATTATTTGCAAATGGAAGAAACACAAAAGACCTGTCAATCTCCCTTGGCCTGGGGCTCCATGCAAGATCTCACCTTGTGGAGTTGCAATGATCATGAGAACGGTGAGGAATCAGCCCAGAACTACACGGGAGGATCTTGTCAGTGATTTTATTTTATTTTACTTTACCTTTATTTAACCAGGTAAGCCAGTTGAGAACAAGTTCTCATTTACAACTGCCACCTGGCCAAGATAAAGCAAAGCAGTGCGATAAAAACAACAACACAGAGTTACATATGGGGTAAAAAAAACAAAGTCAAAAAATACAACGGAAAATACAGTGGGGAAAAAAAGTATTTAGTCAGCCACCAATTGTGCAAGTTCTCCCACTTAAAAAGATGAGAGAGGCCTGTAATTTTCATCATAGGTACACGTCAACTATGACAGACAAATTGAGGGAAAAAAATCCAGAGAATCACATTGTAGGATTTTTTATGAATTTATTTGCAAATTATGGTGGAAAATAAGTATTTGGTCACCTACAAACAAGCAAGATTTCTGGCTCTCACAGACCTGTAACTTCTTCTTTAAGAGGTTCCTCTGTCCTCCACTCATTACCTGTATTAATGGCACCTGTTTGAACTTGTTATCAGTATAAAAGACACCTGTCCACAACCTCAAACAGTCACACTCCAAACTACACTATGGCCAAGACCAAAGAGCTGTCAAAGGACACCAGAAACAAAATTGTAGACCTGCACCAGGCTGGGAAGACCTAATCTGCAATAGGTAAGCAGCTTGGTTTGACGAAATCAACTGTGGGAGCAATTATTAGGAAATGGAAGACATACAAGACCACTGATAATCTCCCTCGATCTGGGGCTCCACGCAAGATCTCACCCCGTGGGGTCAAAATGATCACAAGAATCCCAGAACCACACGGGGGGACCTAGTGAATGACCTGCAGAGAGCTGGGACCAAAGTAACAAAGCCTACCATCAGTAACACACTACGCCACCACGGACTCAAATCCTGCAGTGCCAGACGTGTCCCCCTGCTTAAGCCAGTACATGTCCAGGCCCGTCTGAAGTTTGCTAGAGTGCATTTGGATGATCCAGAAGAGGATTGGGAGAATGTCATATGGTCAGATGAAACCAAAATATAACTTTTTGGTAAAAACTCAACTTGTCGTGTTTGGAGGACAAAGAATGCTGAGTTGCATCCAAAGAACACCATACCTACTGTGAAGCATGGGGTGGAAACATCATGCTTTGGGGCTGTTTTTCTGCAAAGGGACCAGGACGACTGATCTGTGTAAAGGAAAGAATGAATGGGGCCATGTATCGTGAGATTTTGAGTGAAAACCTCCTTCCATCAGCAAGGGCATTGAAGATGAAACGTGGCTGGGTCTTTCAGCATGACAATGATCCCAAACACACCGCCCGGGCAACAAATTAGTGGCTTCGTAAAGAAGCATTTCAAGGTCCTGGAGTGGCCTAGCCAGTCTCCAGATCTCAACCCCATAGAAAATCTTTGGAGGGAGTTGAAAGTCTGTGTTGCCCAGCAACAGCCCCAAAACATCACTGCTCTAGAGGAGATCTGCATGGAGGAATGGGCCAAAATACCAGCAACAGTGTGTGAAAACCTTGTGAAGACTTACAGAAAACGTTTGACCTGTGTCATTGCCAACAAAGGGTATATAACAAAGTATTGAGAAACTTTTGTTATTGACCAAATACTTATTTTCCACCATAATTTGAAAATAAATTCATTAAAAATCCTACAATGTGATTTTCTGGAGGAAAAAAATATCATTTTGTCTGTCATACTTGACGTGAACCTATGATGACAATTACAGGCCTCTCTCATCTTTTTAAGTGGGAGAACTTGCACAATTGGTGGCTGACTAAATACTTTTTTCCCCCACTGTATATATACAGTGTGTGCAAATGTAGCAAGTTATGGAGGTAAGGCAATAAATAGGCTATAGTGCAAAATATTTACAATTAGTATTAACACTGGAATGCTAAATGTGCAAGAGATTATGTGCAAATAGAGATACTGGGGTGCAAAAGAGCAAAATAAATAACAATTTAGGGATGAGGTAGTTGGGTGGGCTAATTTCAGATGGGCTGTGTACAGGTGCAGTGATCGGTAAGGTGCTCTGACAACTCGATCTCAAGGCAGCTGGGACCATAGTCACCAAGAAAACAATTGGTAACACAGTACGCCGTGAAGGACTGAATTCCTGCAGCGCCCGCAAGGTACCCCTGCTCAAGAAAGCACATATACAGGCCCGTCTGAATTTTGCCAATGAACATCTGAATGATTCAGAGGAGAACTGGGTGAAAGTGTTGTGGTCAGATGAGACCAAAATGGAGCTCTTTGGCATCAACTCAACTCGCCGTGTTTGGAGGAGAAGGAATGCTGCCTATGACCCCAAGAACACCATCCCCACAGACAAACATGGAGGTGGAAACATTATGCTTTGGGGGCCAAGGCAACAAAGGAGTGGCTCAAGAAGAAGCACATGAAGGTCCAGAAGTGGCCTAGCCAGTCTCCAGACCTTAATCCCATAGAAAATCTGTGGAGGGAGCTGAAGGTTCGATTTGTCAAACGTCAGGCTCGAAACCTTAATGACTTGGAGAAGATCTGCAAAGAGGAGTAGGACAAAATCCCTCCAGAGATGTGCAAACCTGGTGGCCAAGTACAAGAAACGTCTGACCTCTGTGATTGCCAACAAGGGTTTTGCCACCAAGTACTAAGTCATGTTTTGCAGAGGGGTCAAATACTTATTTCCCTAATTAAAATGCAAATCAATTTATAACATTTTTGACATACTTTTTTCTGGATTTTTCTGTCTCTCACTGTTCAAATAAACCTACCATTAAAATTATAGACTGATCATGTCTTTGTCAGTGGGCAAACGTACAAAATCAGCAGGGGATAAAATACTTTTTTCCCTCACTGTATGTTATATATATATATATATATATATATATATATATATATATATATATATATATAGGTTATATACAGTGGGGAGAAGAAGTATTTGATACACTGCCGATTTTGCAGGTTTTCCTACTTACAAAGCATGTAGAGGTCTGTCATTTTTATCATAGGTACACTTCAACTGTGAGAGACGGAATCTTAAACAAAAATCCAGAAAATCACATTGTATGATTTTTAAGTAATTAATTTGCATTTTATTGCATGACATAAGTATTTGATACATCAGAAAAGCAGAACATAATATTTGCTACAGAAACGTTTGTTTGCAATTAAATAGATCATACGTTTCCTGTAGGTCTTGACCAAGTTTGCACACACTGCAGCAGGGATTTTGGCCCACTCCTCCATACAGACCTTCTCCAGATCCTTCAGGTTTCAGGGCTGTCGCTGGGCAATACGGACTTTCAGCTCCCTCCAAAGATTTTCTATTGGGTTCAGGTCTGGAGACTGGCTAGGCCACTCCAGGACCTTGAGATGCTTCTTACGGAGCCACTCCTTAGTTGCCCTAGCTGTGTGTTTCGGGTTGTTGTTATGCTGGAAGACCAAGCCACGACCCATCTTCAATGCTCTTACTGAGGGAAGGAGGTTGTTGGCCAAGATCTCGCGATACATGGCCCCATCCATCCTCCCCTCAATACGGAGCAGTCGTCTTGTCCCCTTTGCAGAAAAGCATCCCCAAAGAATGATGTTTCCACCTCCATGCTTCACGGTTGGGATGGTGTTCTTGGGGTTGTACTCATCTTTCTTCTTCTTCCAAACACGGCGAGTGGAGTTTAGACCAAAAGCTCTATTTTTGTCTCAACAGACCACATTACCTTCTCCCATTCCTCCTCTGGATCATCCAGATGGTCATTGGCAAACTTCAGATGGGCCTGGACATGCGCTGGCTTGAGCAGGGGGACCTTGCGTGCGCTGCAGGATTTTAATCCATGACGGCGTAGTGTGTTACTAATGGTTTTCTTTGAGACTGTGGTCCCAGCTCTCTTCAGGTCATTGAACAGGTCCTGCCGTGTAGTTCTGGGCTGATCCCTCACCTTCCTCATGAACATTGATGCCCCACAAGGTGAGAACTTGCATGGAGCCCCAGACCGAGGGTGATTGACCGTCATCTTGAACTTCTTCCATTTTCTAATAATTGCGCCAACAGTTGTTGCCTTCTTACCAGGCTACTTGCCTATTGTCCTGTAGCCCATCCCAGCCTTGTGCAGGTCTACAATTTTATCCCTGATGTCCTTACACAGCTCTCTGGTCTTGGCCATTGTGGAGAGGTTGGAGTCTGTTTGAGTGTGTGGACAGGTGTCTTTTATACAGGTAACGAGTTCAAACAGGTGCAGTTAATACAGGTAATGAGTGGAGAACAGGAGGGCTTCTTAAAGAAAAACTAACAGGTCTGTGAGAGCCGGAATTCTTACTGGTTGGTAGGTGATCAAATACTTATGTCATGCAATAAAATGCAAATTAATTACTTAAAAATCATACAATGTGATTTTCTGGATTTCTGTTTTAGATTCCGTCTCTCACAGTTGAAGTGTACCTATGATAAAAATTACAGACCTCTACATGCTTTGTAAGTCGGAAAACCTGCAAAATCGGCAGTGTATCAAATACTTGTTCTCCCCACTGTATATGTGTACAGTGGAAAAATACAGCCCGCCTAAAGCAGGGTGGGACTTTTACTCTGATGTGTGTGTATAAAAGATGGACTCTGAACTTGAGAGGGCAGAGCGCTCTCAATGAATAAAGGCTGACCATTGCAGAATTGGGTCATTGTTTAATTTATTTAAACTAGAGATTTACACCTCTGGAATTATTCAAAGATTTAAGAAGTGTTTGACTTCAACCATTGCGATAACAATTCTCGTGACAATAACCTACATACTTATTAACTTAACTAGATCTTTCCTTATAGCACTCAACCACACGACTGGACAATAATCAAGATAAGACAAATCTAGAACCTGTAGAACTTGCTTTTTAGAGTGTGGTGTAAAAAATGCAGAGCATCTATTATGGACAGACCTCTCCCCATCTTTATAACCATTGAATCTATGTTTTGACCATGACAGTTTACAATCTAAGGTAATGCCAAGTAATTTAGTCTCCTCAACTTGTACAACAACCACACCATTCATTACCAGATTCAGCTGAGGTCTAGAACTTAGGAAATGATTTGTACCAAATACAGTGCTCTTAGTTTTAGATGTTCAGGGGCCAGTTTATTACTGGCCACCCATTCCAAAACAGACTATACTGGCATCATCCATGCAAGTCTCAGTAGCATGAAATAACATCTACCTTCCCATTGAAACAGTTCATCATGAAACAGTTGTACTGCAACTTTTCATGCACAGTGGAAAGTTGGAATGAACCTGCTCTTACCATGAGAAACAGATTTCCCAATCTTCTCCTCCTTTTCTTCATCTTTAATGTTGACATTCAGCTCCAGTGTTTGACTGCAGTCTTCCAGCTTTACTGATGCCATCTCTGGTACCTGCGGTGCAAACTGGACTCGACTGTCAATCAGGACCCAGTGACTGTAGGTTTGGACTCAGTGTGGAAGGAGAGAGGCAGGCTGGGTTTGTCCTCACTGTTGATGTTACAGGCCTCAGACTTAATCCTAGTCGGTCTGTAGTGATAAAGAGAAACAGACAACAGTTTTGACAGTTCTGGAACTTTCTTTATCCTCAAAAAATATATTATATTTCTTCTTGTTCAATTACCTAATTTCAACAGATCAGGTAGCTAAACAATGACAAAACAACATTCATTCACAATAGACAAGTGCACAAAAATTACATAAAGCAACTGCAGAAATGAATAAATGACTCAAAAACTATTTAGGACAAGGTTACAGTTTGTTTTAGGCAGCACTATGAGCTATTTTCCTTAATAACCTTATCTTCACTGTATTTTTTCACTCAAAAATAATAATATTCACGGACGGCCAGGGACACACTCCAACACTCAAACGTCATTTACAAACGCAGTAGTGAGTCCGCCAGATCAGGGGCAGTAGGGGTGACAATGCGTGATATTGATAGGTGAGTGAATTGGACCATATTGCTGTCCTGCCTGAGCATTATAAATGTAACGAGTACTTTTGGGTGTCAGGGAAAATGTATGGGAGTAAAAAGTACAACTTTTCTTTAGGAATGTAGTGGAGTAAAAGTTGACAGAACATATAAATAGTAAAGTACAAATCCCCCCAAAACGACTTCAGTAGTACTTCAAAGCCTTTTTACTTTTACATTTCAGTCATTTAGCAGAAGCTCTTATCCAGAGCGACTTACAGTAGTGAGTGCACACATTTTTCATACTGGTCCCCAGGGGGAATGGAACCCACAACCCTGGCGTTGCAAGCGCCATGCTCTACTAACTGAGCCACACAGGACTACTTAGTTACTTTACACCACTGCCAATTGTATTTCCCGTTCACACCATAGTAACAATTATAGATAAAGATAGAAACAACTGAACGTGTCTGAATATTGCTACACATGTAGAAAACTGATAAACATTACATTCAACTTCAAAACAGTAGTGCAACAGTGAAATTGTCTCTCTCTCATGCACCTGCACTGCTCCCCCATTCATAGACGCTAACTGCTTTAGTGCCTCTTGACGATAGTATCTTCTGACTGGGGGAGTTTTGTTAAGAGCCTCAACATTAACACGCATCGCTTGCGGTACGTTTTTGGAAACTTTCATATCAGCTAAATATAATTTTCAAAACACAAAAAGGTTAAATTACTACACACCTTTATAGGGTTAGTGTTCCCACATGGTCCTATCTCCATGTTACAGCACTTGTTCACAGGAGACAGACGTAAGCCATAGGCCCTGTGCTAATTAGCTATCTAGCGTTCTCCCAATACCTGTGTGTCAGCTAACTGGGGAGGAAGTGTAGTTTGTCAACTGGAGGCACACAGTGTATGGATCTGTGTAAAACTGCTACAGTAAGTGTATCTTTATTTGAAAGATTAGTTCTCGCTGACATGAAAGATAAGGGGCATATTAGCATACGGTTGTGAAAGCGATGATTATTGACGTTTCTCAACATTAAAACAGAGCATCGGAAATGTAGTTTACACAGAGTCAAATGTGGACTAATATAATGGCTGAAAACCCTACATACGGAGAAGGGATTTTGAGAGCTACTGCACTGCCGGCACTGAAGTCCGTTAAAGGGCATATAGCAGCTATTTCTCAATGCTTGAAACACATATAATAGTAACTTAGAGCACCCCAGAAAACATTCCCAAATTACAAACTCAAAAATCCAATTTTATAATACTGTAATATTGTTCTAAAAGTTGGGTTTGAGGTTCTCCAAATCAAATACTAAAACGTATAGTACAACTTGGTGCGCACCAGTTTACCATGGACTGTAGGCTACAGCAGGCTCACCATTTACGATCTTGCTTTAGGGCCTTTCCGGCCGTCTTCGTGGTTATATGCGGGAAGCATAAATTGTACAATTGTAAGCTAATAAATACTTTTCCAAGTAAGAACTCATGTATATTTATGTAATAAGGACCAAGGAGGTGTGGTATATGGTCAATATACCACGGCTAAGGGCTTTTAGGCATGATGCAATGCCTGAGTCGCCTAATTGTACCTGTGGTGTATGTCTGATATACCACGGCTTTCAGCCAATCAGCATTCAGGGCTCGAACAACCCCGACCACCCAATGTATATTTACTACAGTCAAATAATATACTGCACCAACTACATAAATATCTGATGGGGGCCATTATCTTCTACGTGGACTTTAAACGAACAACAGAATGGACGACGCCATTTTAACAGCTCGTAAGATTATACATTTTTACACAAAACCAATAACATGTAAAACGAACACAGCAATCTGAAATTGATCCTTTATTAAATTACATTGACGAAATTATGTACATTCACTCAGACAAATCCAAAATCTCTAGCTACGTGACTTGTAAAATAGTTTTTATCACGTTCTTTCACTCACTCGGTTTGACACAAAAAGAACACATAATAACTTTACCAAGCGTGATAATACCTTGACGTATTTGTTAACTAGCATGTTATGACATGTTCTTTCGATATTAGAAAGTTTAAACGTGCTATTACATACCTGTAGTAATACATTTGAAACGGACACAAAGTTGTCGTCTTGACAGCACATGTCTGACGCATTCTTTATTCTGACAATGGGGGGCGCCAACCCGGAACTTCCTGTTCCCCCACTACCACAGTGCAACAACGACATCTATTGGACTGATGGACTAACTACCTCTACTGTTCGGTTAGGAAACTGGAGAAAAAATAAATGTCCATTGCGGAAAAGGAGGACAAACTACATCACACAAAATAAAAATACATAATAATAAAAGTCACAGTCCAATCCAGATCACATCCCTACACAGGCTCAGGGGCCTTGGAGGGCGGAACATCTCCAGTCAGTATTCCCTGCAATCAGTGGAAACTCCTTAGAGGAGGAAGGGGAGGACCATCCTCCTCAGTGAATTTCATTAAAAAAAAAAAATAGTGAAACATAAAAAAAAGTTATCCTTTTTAGATAAAAACTATTTAAAAATACATATATTTCACCAAATAATTGATTAAAACACACTGTTTTGCAATGACAGCTAGCTTCCGTCCTCCTCTGGGTACATTGACTTCAATACAACACGTAGGAGGGTCATGGTTCTCACCCCCTTCCATAGACTTACTTACACAGTAATTATGACAACTTCCGCAGGACAACCTCCAACCTATCAGAGCTTTTGCAGCATGAACTGACATGTTGTCCATCAAATCAAAGGATCAGAGAATGAAACTTCTACTGAAAGCATAAGCTACAGCTAGCTAGCACTGCAGTGCATAAAATGTAGTGAGTAGTTGACTCAAAGAGAGAGAAAGACAATAGTTGAACAGTTTTGAACAAATGAATTTCTTCAAAAATGAAGGAGCAGTGAGAGAGCTATTTTGTCCCTTTTTTTCCAGTTTCACTTACTTGGCTAGCAGATGGCTAGTTTAGCCTACTCAAACAGAGGGATGCTATGTTAGCTAGCTGGCTATGACTATCCAACACTGGAACTCTTCCAAGTCAAGGTAAGCTTTTGGTTTTACTAATTTATTGCCACCAGGGCCCGCCGGTGTAACTGCTAAACTGCTTACTGACTGTACACTGTAACATAATAAATAACATGCCATTTAGCAGACACTTTTATCCAAAGCGACTTACAGTCATGTGTGCATACATTTTTACGTATGGGTGGTCCCGAGGATCGAACCCTCTACCCTGGCGTTACAAGCGCCATGCTCTACCAATTGAGCTACATAGGACCACATACTGCATGATTGTAGCAGGTTTACTAATGTGTTAGTTCTATTAGCTATGTTGACTATGACATTACTTTAGCTAATATGGTGACAACGATGTAGGCTGTGTGTAGCGGTTATGATATGATAGTTTGGCTTGGAAAGGTTTTTGTGTTGTTCACAAGTGAAGGGAAAAGGTGAGAGGAGGAGAGCGTTTAAATGCAAGAAGGAATACAACAACCTGTTTGGCTATGAAAGTGAACTGTTTGCGTGTGATCAGGGTGTATTCATTCCGCCGAATCTGTTGAAAAACGTTTCTTAAACAGAAGCAAACGGAATGAAACGGGAATAAACATACCTGAATTTGTCCAATAGAAACTCTTGTTTGCAACTGTTGGACTAATGATTACAACATAGATAAGCTAGATCAAGGCAAGTGTGTGTAAGGCAGTATTGAATGTGTCACTGTCTGTCACCTAAAAGCTTTCTCTCGACCTGTGTGCACCTAATTTATGTTGCAAATTCATAGGCTAGGTTGTAGCAACCTCGTAGCCTAAACCTATTGATGTTACATTGAGCTGGGTGAATGGAATATGAATGACAGTCATCCAATATGCTGTAATAGAAATAAGGCCATGCTCATTTAAAAAAAGAATCGTCCTCCCTCATCTTCAACTGTTGTTAATTCCTGAAGACCCAAAAACCTTTCAGCCGCACATACAATTATATCCAGTTTCTTAGACTTCTTGTTTGTTAGGGCAACACAATGAATCACCTGCGCAATAACTGCCACAACATCCACCTTCTTTACAATCAGTGTATCAGGACCATCATTTCAACATCAGTAGGACCAATCTACCTTGTTTTATCAGGGTTCTAAAGCAATACTAGTTGTGCCCCACCATGGATTGAGAACTGGAGAACTACCTTCTGAATCTCAACAGGCTGTGGGGCATCCACTTAGGCCCGGATCCAGAATGACATGCTGAGGGGGCATTTTAAATTCAAATAGTATTGCTTTAGAGCCCTAATAAAACAAGGTAGATTGGTCCTACTGCTGTTGAAATGATGGTCCTAGTGCTGTTGAAATGATGGTCCTAGTGCTGTTAAAATAATGGTCCAAGTGCTGTTGAAATGATGTTCGACACGGACATTAGACACGGACACGAATGATCTGTTTAGCGTGTTAACACACTATTGGTAGTTTGTTGTAACCGAGTATTGGTGCTAAACCGTGTTATTGGAAGCTAGCATGCTAGTTTAAACCTTGGCATTACCTTGTTTGAGAGAGGACAGGGAACAGGTTTGCATGCTGCTGGGTTTTCAGGCATGATTGAGCCTGGGTTTTTTCTTTGAGAGCACTAGTTTACTCAGTTTGAGGCCTACATAGTGTTCACGTCCAGTTTGTTATTTTGCTGGTAAATAATTGTACAGTTCGCTGACTATATCTCCACTAGCAAATAAAAGCCTCACTCTGGGCAAGAACAGTAAAGAACTGCTGTTGCCTCCTCAATGTTAAAATCCAACCGCGTGGGTAAATGTGACAATATGTTTTGAATGCCATGAATTCAAATAAAATCAAATCAAATTGTATTGGTCACATGCGCCGAATACAACAGGTGCAGACATTACAGTGAAATGCTTACTTACAGCCCTTAACCAACAGTGCATTTATTTTTTACAAAAAAAGTAAAAATAAAACAACAACAAAAAAAGTGTTGAGAAAAAAAGAGCAGAAGTAAAATAAAGTGACAGTAGGGAGGCTATATATACAGGGGGGGTACCGGTGCAGAGTCAATGTGCGGGGGCACCGGCTAGTTGAGGTAGTTGAGGTAATATGTACATGTGGGTAGAGTTAAAGTGACTATGCATAAATAATTAACAGAGTAGCAGCAGCTAAAAGGATGGGGTGGGGGGCAGTGCAAAAAGTCCGGGTAGCCATGATTAGCTAGCTGTTCAGGAGTCTTATGGCTTGGGGGTAGAAGCTGTTGAGAAGTCTTTTGGACCTAGACTTGGCACTGGTACGCTTGGCCTTGCGGTAGCAGAGAGAACAGTCTATGACTAGGGTGGCTGGAGTCTTTGACAATTTTGTGGGCCTTCCTCTGACACCGCCTGGTATAGAGGTCCTGGATGGCAGGAAGCTTGGCCCCAGTGATGTACTGGGGCCGTACGCACTACCCTCTGTAGTGCCTTGCGGTCGGAGGCCAAGCAGTTGCCATACACAGGCGGTGATGCAACCAGTCAGGATGCTCTCGATGGTACAGCTGTAGAATTTTTTGAGGATCTGAGGACCCATGCCAAATCTTTTTCAGTCTCCTGAGGGGGAATAGGCTTTGTCGTGGCACTCTTCACGACTGTCTTGGTGTGTTTGGACCATGATAGTTTGTTGGTGATGTGGACACCAAGGAACTTGAAGCTCTCAACCTGTTCCACTACAGCCCGTCGATGAGAATGGGGGCGTGCTCAGTCCTCTTTTTTTCCTGTAGTCCACAATCATCTCCTTTGTCTTGGTCACGTTGAGGGGAGGTTGTTGTCCTGGCACCACACGGCCAGGTCTCTGACCTCCTCCCTATAGGCTGTCTCATCGTTGTCGGTGATCAGGCCTACCACTGTTGTGTCGGCCTGCAAACTTAATGATGGTGTTGGAGTCGTGCCTGGCCATGCAGTCATGGGTGAACAGAGAGTACAGGAGGGGACTGAGCACGCACCCCCTGAGGGGGCCCCCGTGTTGAGGATCAGTGTGGCAGATGTGTTGTTACCTACCCTTACCACCTGGGGCGGCCCGTCAGGAAGTCCAGGATCCAGTTGCAGAGGGGGTGATTAGTCCCAGGATCCTTAGCTTAGTGATGAGCTTAGAGGGCACTATGGTGTTGAATGCTGAGCTGTAGTCAATGAATAGCATTCTCACGTAGGTGTTCCTCTTGTCCAGGTGGGAAAGGGCAGTGTGGAGTGCAGAGATTGCATCATCTGTGGATCTGTTGGGGCGGTATGGAAATTGGAGTAGGTCTAGGGTTTCTGGGATAATGCTGTTGATGTGAGCCATGACCAGCCTTTCAAAGCACTTCATGGCTACGAGAGAGAGACGTCAGTGCTACGGGTCGGTAGTCATTTAGGCAGGTTATCTTAGGAGTCCTTGGGCACGGGGACTATGGTGGTCTGCTTGAAACATGTTGGTATTACAGACTCAGTCAGGGACATGTTGAAAATGTCAGTAAAGACACTTGCCAGTTGGTCAGCACATGCTCGGAGTACACGTCCTGGTAATCCGTCTGGCCCCTGCGGCCTTGTGAATGTTGACCTGCTTAAAAGTCTTACTCACATCGGCTACGGAGAGCGTGATCACATAGTCATCCGGAACAGCTGGTGCTCTCATGCATGCTTCAGTGTTGCTTGCCTTGAAGCGAGCATAGAAGTGGTTTAGCCTCGTCTGGTAGGCTTGTGTCACTGGGCAGCTCGCGGCGTGCTTCCCGTAGTCTGTAATAGTTTTCAAGCCCTGCCACATCCGACCGAGCGTCAGAGCCAGTGTAGTACGATTCCAATCTTAGTCCTGTATTGACTCTTTGCCTGTTTGATGGTTCGTCGGAGGTCATAGCGGGATTTCTTATAAGCGTCCGGGTTAGAGTCCGTTCCTTGAAAGCGGCAGCTCTACCCTTTAGCTCAGTGCGGATGTTTCCTGTAATCCATGGCTTCTGGTTGGGGTATGTACGCACGGTCACTGTGGGGACGACATCATCGATGCACTTATTGATGAAGCCAGTGACTGATGTGGTGTACTCCTCAATGCTGTCTGAAGAATCCCGGAACATGTTCCAGTCTGTGCTAGCAAACTGTCCTGTAGCTTAGCATCTGCGTCATCTGACCACTTTTTTATTAACCGAGTCACTGGTGCTTCCTGCTTTAGTTTTTGCTTATAAGCAGGAATCAGGAGGGATAGAGTTATGGTCAGATTTGCCAAATGGAGGGCGAGGGAGAGCTTTGTATGCGTCTCTGTGTGTGGAGTAAAGGTGGTCTAGAGTTTTTTTTCCTCTGGTTGCACATTTAACATGCTGGTAGAAATGAGGTAGAACGGATTTAAGTTTCCCTGCATTAAAGTCCCCGGCCACTAGGAGCGCTGCATCTGGATGAGCGTTTTCCTGTTGATTTATGGCCTTGTACAACTCATTCAGTGCAATCTTAATGCCAGCATTGGTTTGTGGTGTTAAATAGACAGCTATGAAAAATATAGATGAAAACTCTCTTGGTAAATAGTGTGGTCTACAGCTTATCATAAGATACTCTACCTCAGGCGAGCAAAACCTCGAGACTTCTTTAGCATTTGATTTTGTGCACCAGCTGTTGTTTACAAATATACACAGACCGCCACCCCTTGTCTTACCGGAGTCAGCCGTTCTATCCTGCCGATGTAGCGTATAGCCCGCTAGCTGTATGAAATCCATGTCGTCGCTTCAGCCACGACTCGGTGAAACATAAGATATTACAGTTTTTAATGTCCCGTTGGTAGGATAACCGTAATCTTAAGTCATCCAATTTATTTTCAAATGATTGAACGTTGGCTAATAGGATTGATGGAAGAGGCAGTTTACTCGCTCACCGTCGGATCCTCACAAGGCACCCCGATCTACGTCCACGATATCTCCGTCTCTTCCTCACGCGAATGACGGGATTTGGGCCTTGTCGGGTGTCTGTATGATATCCTTCGTGCCGCCTCGTTGAAGAAAAAATCTTTGTCCAATACGAGGCGAGTAATCGCTGTCCTGATATCCAGAAGCTCTTTTTGGTTATAAGAGACGATGGCAGAAACATTATGTACAAAATAAATTACAAATAACGCGGAAAAACACACATAATAGTACAATTGGTTAGAGGGCTGTAAAACGGCAGCCATCTTCTCCGGCGCTGTTACTAACAAAACTACATACACAAAAGCATTATATTTACTGTAAAGACAACCCCCAAAACTACAATGATTCAGTAGATCAATAAAGCTATAGTACTCTAGCAGGTCACAAAGTTGCTTATGCTGACAAAACATGTTAGTGAATAGGTCAAATATAGCTTTGTGATGCTCATTTGAACTTCCTTTCTTCCTCAGCTGCAGACAAACACTAAATATTATAAAAACATAGTTGTTTTGTATACAATTACACTTAAGAGAAGAAGAGGTTGACCATTACAAATTAATGTACAAACTTTATTCCTCATTGACAGATCAATCAAGTTCAATGCAGTTATCCAAATACATTCATCATCAATGGCTAAAATAATGAATATAGTTTTAATATCACATGTAGTCGTTTCATAGCATGTGTCTAATTAAACAAAAGTATTTTTGATAAAGAGCAAATACCTACGCATGTGATGTCACGATTCTCTAAAGCAGAACCCAGAAGCAGACCATGACAAGGTGAGTTGAATGAAGGTGAGTATTTATTTAAAGACTTAAATGTGGAAGCAGGAGAATCCAGGTGACGGAGCTGGCAGTGGAGGTGAGTTGGTGCGAGTGAATGGGCAGATCCAATTATGTCTCTGAAGCCACAGATGACCAGACAGCAGTGGAGTGAATGTTCCGGAAGAGTACCTGTAGACAGAGTAAACGAAGGTGAGTTCACAGCAAGCAAAAAGTACATAACAACAAAACGAACTCTTAGTAACTTGAGGCTGATACGCAGGCACAACATACTGTTCATGGCTAACGATCCGGCAGGGAATGGATGTCAGGTCAGAGCTTATGAAGAGGTGATGATCAGGACCAGGTGTGCAGACAGCTGATGAGATGCAGGTGCGGGCAATCGAGAGATCTCCCGCCTAGCTTCGTCGCCCGGCAACCAGACAGGGTGCGTTCAGGAACCTTCAGGAAACAGACTCCAAGACAGGAAACAGACGACTCAGGCAGAAACAGACTCAGGAAGCGGGATTCATGACATGTGAAGCTTGGTTATGTAAGATACGCTGTAAGAGCTGTCATCCCCAAACCACTGCAATGTAAGAATTTGACTGTGTTTCAAGTGTGTGCAGACGGACAGAGTATACTGAAGAACGGTGTGTAGAAGGACGACAGTGTTGCAATTGTGGTGGGGATGATGATCCTGAGTTCCTGGAGTGCCCTGTAAGGGTGAAGGAGATTGAGGTGGCAAAAGTTAGATGGGTCAATCGAATCTCCTATTCGGAGGCGATTTAAAATAGTTGAGAAAACAAGTGATGCTAGGGAAGATATGGTAGTGGATACACCACAGCCTGTAGTAAATGTTTGCTGCCAGTCAAAACATACCCTGTGGGTTAAAAATGTTTATTTGTTTTGCGTTCATTACCACAGTTATAAACTGGACAGCACAAGTCTCAAAGACGTCTAAGAAACTGGACATGATTGTGGCTGCGGCAGAAACGTTTTTGGGACTGAAGACTTGCAAGGGGTCCCTTGAGCCTGTGTAGGGATCAGATCTGCCAAAATTCTCTACTGCTTTGTGCTACACTCGTTAATGCACATTCACCATTCCCTAAGTGAAGTAGCCTACCCTTCTTTCCATCCGCACCACTATAGACTAACAACTGAGGCAAATTCCTTTGGATCGCACTCGACAAGTCATTGTGGATTATAGAGACTTTTCTGCCTGAACACTCACTCCCAGCTCACATCTGAACTATTTGAGTCACTAGTGTCCCTCCACTGGCTCTTACGACAGAGACCATTGAGAACCTGAACTTTCGTGAATAGACGTTGACCTTTGTTGATACCAGATAACATTACTTGAGCCACTGTCCCATTTCTCCATTTATTTAGGTTGAAATGACAGTATCAAGCCTTATTGATTTCCCCATTATTGTTTGTTTTTGCTTTGATATGATTATACTCCTTTCCTTAGTTCTTTTGTTGCTTCATTGTGATTTAGTTTCATCATTTTTGGAGAGGTATTGCAGTTTATTATACTTGGCCCTACGGCGCAATCCGACAATCTCTCTCTTTCACTGAGTGCAACACAACCCAGGAGAGGCCTGCTGCAAACACTGGATTGGATCCCTCAGAGCGTGCCTGCCGTGGGTTGACCATGGACCGTTCCTCAAGGACTTTTACATTTTTAATTTCTGGACTTGTCCAGTTGGAACTTTTAGTCATTGCTAAACAAAGATTGTGGAACACCCTTCTGTCAGTTTGGAACGTCTACATATCCTGTAACCACTCATTCATACAAACTCATACAAATGCAAGAACTGATATTCACTTATCTACAGTGGGGGAAAAAAGTATTTAGTCAGCCACCCGACAGTGTTCAATTCTCACTTAAAAAAGATGAGAGAGGCCTGTAATTTTCATCATAGGTACACGTCAACTATGACAGACAAATTGAGAAAAAGACTGAATCTGCAATAGGTAAGCAGCTTGGTTTGAAGAAATCAACTGTGGGAGCAATTATTAGGAAATGGAAGACATACAAGACCACTGATAATCTCCCTCGATCTGGGGCTCCACGTAAAGATCTCACCCCGTGGGAGTCAAAATGATCACAAGAACGGTGAGCAAAAATCCCAGAACCACACGGGGGACCTAGTGAATGACCTGCAGAGAGCTGGGACCAAAGTAACAAAGCCTACCATCAGTAACACACTACGCCACCAGGGACTCAAATCCTGCAAGTGCCAGACGTGTCCCCCTGCTTCAAGCCAGTACATGTCCAGGCCCGTCTGAAGTTTGCTAGAGTGCATTTGGATGATCCAGAAGAGGATTGGGAGAATGTCATATGGTCAGATGAAACCAAAATAGAACTTTTTGGTAAAAACTCAACTTCGTCGTGTTTGGAGGAAAAGAATGCTGAGTTGCATCCAAAGAACACCATACCTACTGTGAAGACATGGGGGTGGAAACATCATGCTTTGGGGCTGTTTTTCTGCAAAGAGACCAGGACGACTGATCCGTGTAAAGGAAAGAATGAATGGGGCCATGTATCGTGAGATTTGAGTGAAAACCTCCTTCCATCAGCAAGGGCATTGAAGATGAAACGTGGCTGGGTCTTTCAGCATGACAATGATCCCAAACACACCGTCTGGGCAACGAAGGAGTGGCTTCGTAAGAAGCATTTCAAGGTCCTGGGAGGGCTTAGCCAGTCTCCAGATCTCAACCCCATAGAAAATCTTTGGAGGGAGTTGAAAGTCTGTGTTGCCCAGCAACAGCCCCAAAACATCACTGCTCTAGAGGAGATCTGCATGGAGGAATGGGCCAAAATACCAGCAACAGTGTGTGAAAACCTTGTGAAGACTTACAGAAAACGTTTGACCTGTGTCATTGCCAACAAAGGGTATATAACAAAGTATTGAGAAACTTTTGTTATTGATTTTCTGGATTTTTTTCCCTCATTTTGTCTGTCATAGTTGACGTGTACCTATGATGAAAATTACAGGCCTCTCTCATCTTTTTAAGTGGGAGAACATGCACAATTGGTGGCTGACTAAATACTTTTTTTCCCCACAGTACATTTGATTGACATGTATATCACACCAACTGACTTATTCTTCTGATGTTGTTCTCACAGGTGACATTGCGACATTCTCTACATCCAGAGAGCAACAGCAGGAAGATCACAGAGTTTCTCAGTTCTATCAAAGTTAAAAATACACCTACAAATACACACAGGAGAGAATCTGTATTCCTGTACTGACTGTGGGAAGAATTTCATGATATCAAAGGCTCTGACAGTTCATCAGAGAGTGCACATAGGAGAGAAGCCTTACTCCTGCTCTGACTGTGGGGCAAGTTTCTCTCAACTGGGCCACTTAAAATCACATGAACGTATACATACAGGAGAGAATTCTTACTCCTGCTCTGACTGTGTAAAATGCTTCACAACATCAACTGAGCTAAGACTTCATCAGAGAACACACACAGGAGAGAAGCCTTTACTCCTGCTCTGACTGTGTGAAAATGCTTCACAACATCAACTGAGCTAAAACTTCACCAGAGAACACACACAGGAGAAGAAGCCTTACTCCTGCTCTGACTGTGGGCAAGTTTCTCTCAACTGGGCCACTTAAAAACACATGAACGTATACACACAGGAGAAAAGCCTTACTCCTGCTCTGATTGTTGGAAGAGTTTCTCTCAACTGGGCAACTAAAAATACATGAACGTATACACACAGGAGAGAAGCCTTACTCCTGCTCTGACTGTGTAAAATGCTTCACAACATCAGATAAGCTAAAACGTCATCAGAGAACACACACAGGAGAGAAGCCTTACTCCTGCTCTGACTGTGGGAAGAGTTTCTCTCAAATGGGCCTCTTAAAAATACATGAACGTATACATACAGGAGAGAAGCCTTACTCCTGCTCTGATTGTGGGAATAGTTTCTCTCAACTGGGCACCTTAACACAACATGAACGTATACACACAGGAGAGAAGCCTTACTCCTGCTCTGACTGTGGGGCAAGTTTCTCTCAACTGGGCAACTTAAAAAAACACGAACGTATACACACAGGAGAGAAGCCTTACTCCTGCTCTGACTGTGTAAAATGCTTCACAACATCAAATTAGCTAAAACTTCATCAGAGAACACACACAGGAGAGAAGCCTTACTCCTGCTTTGACTGTGGGAAGAGTTTCTCTCGAATGGACCTCTTTAAAATACATGAACGTATACATACAGGAGAGAAGCCTTACTTCTGCTCTGATTGTGGGAAGAGTTTCTCTCACCTGGGCACCTTAAAACAACATGAACGTATACACACAGGAGAGAAGCCTTACTCCTGCTCTGACTGTGAAATGAGATTCTACATATTGTGCAATTTAAAAAGACACCAACGTATACATAAGAAGTGGTAGTGGATTGGATCAAATGAAGAAAGCATAGAACACTATTGTAATCCTATTGTTTCTCACTGTGAGAGAACTGTGCAGAGGAATGGGAACGTTGTAGAATGTTAGCATCTCTCTTTACTGATCAGTGTGCACCTTGTCAGTTTTTGGCAGTGCTTAGATAGCTCCTACTGTAAAGATATTGAGAGGACTAGGGTATTGAGGAAACCACGAGTACATGCATCCATGCCATGTGTCAATATTGCAGGCTGATGGTGATGGTGTGGGCTGTGTTTTCATGGCACATATTGGGCCCCTTGATAAAAGTGGAGCAACGTTTGAATGCCACAGGATATCTAAACAATATTGCCAATCAGGTGCATCCCTTCATGGCAGCAGTTATCCATCTTCAAATACATTTTTTCAGCAGGATTATGTCCCATTCCACAAGGCTTGTCCAGGAATGGTTCCACGAACATGACAGTGAATTCAGGTTACTGCAGTGGCCTTCCGAGGCACCAGATCTCATTCCAATTGTACATCTGTTGTAGGAGATGGGAAACGAGCTATTCGGAGTAGAAATCCACTGCCAGTCAACCCGACACAACTGTGGGAAGCATTGCAGTCAACATAGGCCAGCATCCCAGTGGAGACGTTCAACTCCTGCATTCAAACTGCACTTGATGTATGCATGCCAATAAGAAATAAGAAAACAACAACACTGGACAAGCCCTGGATGACTGAACGAATAAAGGCTGCCATCAGGAAAATACAGAATATTTTCAACAGATGGGGAGAAACAATGACATGGAGAAAATACAGAAACACAGTGCAAATGATTATAAAGGAAGCAAAGACAAGCTACTACAAAACTGAAATCCAGGACCTAAAGAAGAAAAACCCTAAGGAATGGTGGGACTTCATTAACAAAGGACTGGGACCAAAGAAAACATCAGGAGGGAGAATACAGGTCGAGGGAATTGAAGACGACGACGTGGCTGATGTTTTGAATGGCTTCTTTGCTGAGGCATGGACAAGCACCACACCTCTTGCCATCTTCCCCATGCCTACAAAGCAGGTTGAGCTGTGCAGCATTGGCCAGTTAAAGCAAGCTCTGAACAGACTCAGAGCAAGTAAAACATGTGGGCCTGATGGAATTCCAGCCTGGCTACTAAAAGAGCATGCAGAAGATCTAGCCCCTGTCATCAAACACATTGTTAAAACTGTCCCCTGCCTGTAGGAGGTGTTATCTGAGTGCACGAATCAGTATGACTACCTCCCAATGTCCAGCACTACTACCGCCCTTGTAGAAAGCCACATACTCCTGGCTGACAGCTACAGACTCCATAAAACCAACAATGGTGAGTGATTTACTTGCTGATGTGTCCAAAGCCTTTTATCGAGTAGATCACGCAAAGTTCCTGCAACATCTGTCTGACATTGAACTGTGTCCAAGGTTACTAGCCTGGCTCCACAGCTACACCACCGAAAGAGGGCAGAGGGGTGATGGCAACTAGCACATTTAGCCCTTGGTCAGAGGACCATCCACAACCTGCACCACTAATCCTAGGAAGACAGGAAGTACCAGTGGTAACAACAATCAAGTATCTTGATTTTAATCTAGACTCTAACCTCAGTGGTGACATGGGAGCAGCCAGTGAGAAAGGCCTCGAAACGCCTTTTGACTGTTCTGGAATACGGTGGAGTGCTGTTAGTTGGATGCAGTAAAAGCAGCAGGCCCAATTAGACAGGGTGCAGAGGAGGGCCTTGAGGATCATCTCCAGAGGTGGAGGCAGTCCAACCACAGCTCCCGTCACTGCAGAGCAGGGCAGAACAGGCTGCAGTGCACCTGGTGAAGGGACATGCACACTCTTGACCATCCACTGAATGACCTGCCTCCCCTCCAAAAGAGGTAACTGCACCACCAGGCTCCTGAGAAACAGCCACAAACTGTCCTGTATAACTGCCCGTACAAACCGCCTGTGAAACGCCATCTCTACCCACTGCTATCAGACTGCATAATAACTCCAGCTCTTAAATGGTTTTCCCAAAACTCTTTTTTTCCCAATAACATTTTAATATTTCAATTTCCATCATGAAAAATGTCCTGTAATGTTTTCAGTGTTCTGTATTCTACTTATGTCACGTATTGTGTTATGTATTTAACAGGTAGCCTAGCGGTTAAGAGTGTCAACTAGGTCAAAAATTTGTCATTGTGGCCTTGAGCAAGGCAATTAACCCCAATTGGTCCTATAAGTCGCTCTAGATAAGAGCATCTGCTAAATTACAAATATGTAATGAAAAATCATGTTCGTACATTAATTTGTGCTGGGCAACCTCTTCTTCTTCTCTTGTGCATAAAAATAACAAAGTGTTTAAAGTGAAATAGTTAGTCTATACAGTGCATATTGAAAGTATTCAGACCCCTTGACCTTTTCAACAAAAAATAAGTTACAGCCTTATTGTAAAAATGATTATTTGTTTTACAAACAACAACAAAAATCCCTCATCAATCTACACACAATACCCCATAATGATAAAGTGGAAACAGGTTTAGACATTTTTGCAAAACCTTATATACATTAGTATTCCAGACTCTTTGCTATGAATCTCGAAATTTTGCTCAGGTGCATCCTGTTTCCATTGATCTTCCTTGAGATGTTTCTAGAACTTGATTGGAGTCCACCTGAGATAAATTCAATTGATTGGACATGGTTTGAAAAGGCACACACCTGTCTATATAACATCCCACAGTTGACATTGCATGTCAGAGCAAAAACCAAGCCATGAGGTCGAAGGAATTGTCCGTAGAGAGCTCAGAGACAGGATTGTGTCGAGGCACAGATCTGGGGAAGGGAGTACCAAAAAAATGTCTGCAGCATTGAAGGTCCCCAATAACACAGTGGCTACCATCATTCTATAAATGGAAGAAGTTTGGAACCACCAAGATTCTCCTAGAGCTGTTCGCCTGGCCAACTGCGCAATCGGAGGAGAAGGGCCTTAGTCAGGAGGTGACCAAGAACCCGATGATCACTTTGACAGAGCTCCAGAGTTCAGCCCGCTTGGAGTTTGCCAAGAGGCGTACCTAAAGGACTCTGACCATGAGAAACAAGACTCTCTGGTCTGATGTTACCAAAGATTGAACTATTTTGCCTGAATGCAGCCGGCCACGTCTGGAGGAAACCTGGCACCATGCCCTGCGGTGCAGTATCATGCTGTGCGGATGTTTTTCAGAGGCAGGGACTGGGAGACTAGTCAGGATCGAGGGAATAATGAACGGAGCAAAGTACAAGAGAGATCCTTGATGAAAACCTGCTCCAGAGCGCTTAGGACTTCAGACTGGGGCGCAGGTTCACCTGGCCCAGCCAGAGCCCAGACTTGAACCCGATTGAAGATCTCCGGAGAGACCAGAAAATAGCTGTGCAGCAACGCTCCCCATCCAACCTGATAGAGTTGAGAGGATCTGCAGAGAAGAATGAATGAAACTCCCCAAATACAGGTGTGCTAAGCTTGTAGCATCATACCCAAGAAGACTCAATGGTGTAATGCTGCGCAACGGTGCTTCAAGAAAGTACTGAGTAAAGGGTCTGAATACTTAGATATTTCCGTTTTTTATTAATAAATTAGGAAAATGTCTAAAAACCTGTCTTTTGCTTTGACATTATGGGGTATTGTGTGTAGATTAATGAGGGGAAAAAAAGATTTAACGAACTTTAGAATATGACTGTAACATAATAAAATGTGGGAAAAGTCTAGGGATCTGAATACTTTCAGATTGCACTGCATATAGCCAAGCTACCATTGACTAGGTAGACATTGGCACCCCATGTATATTGCCAAGCTACTATTGACTAGGTATTGGCATCATGTATATAGCCAAGCGTTTATCATTGACTAGGTATTGGCACCCCATGTATATAGCCAAGCTATCATTGACTAGGTATTGGCACCTCATGTATATAGCCAAGCTACCATTGACTAGGTATTGGCACCCCATGTACAGTGGGGGAAAAAAGTATTTAGTCAGCCACCAATTGTGCAAGTTCTCCCACTTAAAAGATAGAGAGGGCCTGTAATTTTCATCATAGGTACACGTCAACTATGACAGACAAATTGAGAAAAACATTTCCAGAAAATCACATTGTAGGATTTTTTTATGAATTTATTTGCAAATTATGGTGGAAAATAAGTATTTGGTCACCTACAAACAAGCAAGATTTCTGGCTCTCACAGACCTGTAACTTCTTCTCTTTAAGAGGCTCCACAACCTCAAACAGTCACACTCCAAACTCCACTATGGCCAAGACCAAAGAGCTGTCAAAGGACACCAGAAACAAAATTGTAGACCTGCACCAGGCTGGGAAGACTGAATCTGCAATAGGTAAGCAGCTTGGTTTGAAGAAATCAACTGTGGGAGCAAATATTAGGAAATGGAAGACATACAAGACCACTGATAATCTCCCTCGATCTGGGGCTCACGCAAGATCTCACCCTGTGGGTCAAAATGATCACAAGAACGGTGAGCAAAAATTCCAGAACCACACGTGGGGGACCCTAGTGAATGACCTGCAGAGAGCTGGGACCAAAGTAATAAAAGCCTACCATCAGTAACACACTACGCCGCCAGGGACTGAAAATCCTACAGTGCCAGACGTGTCCCCCTGCTTAAGCCAGTACATGTCCAGGCCCGTCTGAAGTTTGCTAGAGGCATTTGGATGATCCAGAAGAGGATTGGGGAGAATGTCATATGGTCAGATGAACCCAAAATATAACTTTTTGGTAAAAACTCCACTCGTCGTGTTTGGAGGACAAAGAATGCTGAGTTGCATCCAAAGAACACCATACCTACTGTGAAGCATGGGGGTGAAACATCATGCTTTGGGGCTGTTTTTCTGCAAAGGGACCAGGACGACTGATCCTGTAAAGGAAAGAATGAATGGGGCCATGTATCTGAGATTTTGAATGAAAACTTCCTTCCATCAGCAAGGGCATTGAAGATGAAACGTGGCTGGGTCTTTCAGCATGACAATGATCCCAAACACACCGCCCGGGCAACGAAGAGTGGCTTCGTAAGAAGCATTTCAAGGTCCTGGAGTGGCCTAGCCAGTCTCCAGATCTCAACCCCATAGAAAATCTTTTGGAGGGAGTTGAAAGTCCGTGTTGCCTAGTCGACAGCCCCCAAAACATCACTGCTCTAGAGGAGATCTGCATGGAGGAATGGGCCAAAATACCAGCAACAGTGTGTGAAAACCTTGTGAAGACTTACAGAAAGCGTTCGACCTGTGCCATTGCCAACAAAGGGTATATAACAAAGTATTGAGAAACTTTTGTTATTGACCAAATACTTATTTTCTACCATAATTTGCTAATAAATTCATTACAAATCCTACAATGTGATTTTCTGGAGAAAAAAAATCTCATTTTGTCTGTCATAGTTGACGTGTACCTATGATGAAAATTATAGGCCCTCTCATCTTTTTTAAGTGAGAACTTGCACAATTGGTGGCTGACTAAATACTTTTTCCCCCACTGTATATAGCCAAGCTACCATTGACTAGGTATTGGCACCCCATGTATATATCCAAGCTTCCATTGACTAGGTATTGGCACCCCATGTATATAGCCAAGCTATCATTGCTCACCGTGTATTAATTCCTTGTGCTACAATCTTTTTCCTATTATTATAATTGTTGTATTGTGTTCTCCATTGTTTGTCAACATTTCACTGTTAGTCTACACCTGTTGTTTACCAAACATGTGACAAAAATGAAATGACTACGTGTTTAGTTAAGTCTTCTAAAACTATACTGAAAAAATATATAAACTTGACATGTAAAGTGTTGGTCCCATGTTTCATGAGCTGAAATAAAAGATCCCAGATATTTTCCATACGCACAAAAAGCTTATTTCTCTCAAATTTGGTGCACAAATTTGTTTCCATTTCTGTTAGTGAGCATTTCTCCTTTGCCAAGATAATCAATCCACCTGCCAGTGTGTGGCATATCAAGAAGGATTAGCATGATCATTACACAGGTGCACCTTGTGCTTGGTACAATAAAAGGCCACTCTGAAATGTGCAGTTTTGTCACACAACACAATGCCACAGATGTCTACATTTTGAGGGAGTGGCACAATTGGCATGCTGACTGCAGGAATGTTCACAAGAGCTGTTGCCAGAGAATTGAATGTACATTCTCTACGGAGAATTTGGCAGAACGTCCAACTGGCTTCACAGCCGGAGACCATGTGTAACTGTGCATGCCCAGGACCTCCACATCTGGCTTCTTCACCTGCAGGATCATCTGAGATCAGCCACCGGACAGCTGATGAAACTGAGGAGTATTTATATCTGTAATAAAGCCCTTTAGTGGGGGAAAATCATTCTTATTGGCTGATGGTGGCCCAGTCATGTGAAATCCAAAGATTAGGGCCTAATTATATGTATTTCAATTGTCTGATTTCCATATGGGGCAAACTGTACCCCAAAATTGTTGAATGTTTATATTTTGTTCAGGTGAAAAATCATTATTAAAAAACTGGATGATGAATATGGTTGGAAAACTGCATTGATCTGAAACATATGTTTGATGAATACTGGTCAACCTCTCCTTCTCTTTTGTATTCAGTTCTTCCATATTAGATCCGACAGTATGAATGGTTCTTATGGTTGTATTCTTTCCCATATTAGATCTGACAGTATGAATGGCTCTTATGGTTGTATTCAGTTCTTCCATATTAGATCTGACAGTATGAATGGCTCTTATAGGCTGAGTGCCTGGAGTGTTTTGGTATGACCACAGTCAGGGAGTTCTCTGACCTGTGATCTCACCAGGACAGAACCACATGTCTCTATCACATCCAGCCCAGAAGGAGGCAGTGATGTACCTTTAACGTTGGTCTGAACACCACCAATAAACACCATAGAAGAAGAATGCATGCTTAGCAACAACCAAGGAGACATGCAGCTTTCCAATGTTCCAAAGACTGTCTATTATATGGAACAGATTGGTATGTGACCACTTTAACAATGTAGACATCGTCCTCAATGATTGGACATGAATCTGTGTTGGTCAAACTCTTCTCTTCTCTATCGTTAAATACAACAAAACTATGTTTGAAGTGAAATATTTAGTGTTTGTCTGGCTGGAAAAAAGACCTGAAATGAGCATCACAAAGATACATTTTGACCTATGCACTAACACGCTTTTTCAATATACTTTCTATGTTAGCCGTTGAGCTGCAGTACTGTAGCTTTATTAATCTACTGTACTTCAACATGTACTCACATTGGATGGGGTTAATTAGATTCAAACCATGTCTTAAACCTCTAGCTAGCTACTTACAGGCCACAACACACATGTAAAGTTGCTGTAGAACTGTTTCATGGGGTGTGAAATATATGTAATCAAAACTACTGGATATCTTTAGAAGGAAAGTTCTTCTACAATTTTCTTACACTTTGAAAATGTGGGATAGTTTTTATAGGTCGGCAGGATAAAAACTATATTGAATCTCTATTAAGATTTAAGCTTGCAAAATGTAAAGGGTGTGTAGACTTCACTGTGACTGTATACATACCATTGACTTGCAGTGGATTTGTGCCACAAATGCTAAAAAAGTTAGCAGTTATAACGAATAGTAAGATAAGCAATATATGCCCAGGACATATTGAGGGGACAGACTGTTGAAATGCCCAGTTGATTATGTAAACAGTCTTGTAGGAGACTCTGGCATTGATGGTCCATCTGAGGGTGAGTCATTGATATGAATGCTCAGAGTAAAAGCTGTGAAGTCACCTGTGATGGCCCACGTCTACCACAACCTTTCCTGTTGTGTTTGTAAGCACCACAGCATTTGAGGCAGCCATTGTTCAAAATGTGTTCATACATACAGTACAATGGGAGGGCGTGTGGAAGGAACAGGGGAGAACCAGGAGTTTGATCTCTGACTTCTATTTAGGACTGGGATCCCTCTGTGGGCCGGGCTTTTCAGAATATCTCTTGATTCTCTTTTAAACATGCTAGAAACATAAAGGACAGCCTAATAAGAGCAGATGAATATGTTCCCCCTCAGAATTTCCTATCCACCCTCCCCTCAAATCATTGTGAGAACTGTAATGTGATGACCAAGGGGGATTTCTTTCTTCGCCCTCATACTGGAAATAAAATGTATGTCCTGGGTAGAATTTCCTGTAAAACAAAATGTGTGGTATATTTCCTGATGTGCCCATGTGGCTATTATTATGTTGGAAAGTCTAAGAGAAAATTGAAAGCTGAAAGAGCAACTCCCCTGCAGTGTTACCAACTAATTTTCAGGGGAAGTTGCTAGAGGCAGGTCGATTTGTTGCTAAAAGTTGCTAAATGACGTTGTGATGTGTCGTTATAAGGTAAAACTGCGTCATTACGTAGAATACACAATAACGTAATTCAAATTGACTGGCCATCTCAGCGACAAATATGATTTGACATTTGTTAGTTTAGATTTGTTTGTTTATTATCACATATTTTTATTTGTAAATGTAATTTAAAAAACACACATTATATGATCAGATATTTTTATTTTTAAACACAACACATTTAATTATTTAACAATTACACATTACACATTATTGAACAATTACATTTTATTATGTGAGCAAGACAAATGAGATGATCGTGGACTACAGGAAAAGGAGGGCCGAACACGAGAGTTTTAAGTTCCTTGGTGTCCACATCACCAACAAACTATCATGGTCCAAACACACCAAGACAGTTGTGAAGAGGGCCCGACAATGCCTTTTTCCCCTCAGGAGACTGGAAAAGATTTGGCATGGGTCCCAGATCATCAAAATGTTAAACAGCTGCACCATCGAGAGCATCCTGAGCCGGTTGCATCACCGCCTGGTATTGCAACTGCTTGGCATCCGACCGTAGGCGCTACAGAGAGTAGAGCGTACGGCCCAGATACATCACTGGAGCCAAGCTTCCTGCCATCCAGGACCTATCTACTAGGCGGTGTCAGAGGAAGGCCCAAAAAAATTGTCAAAGACTCCAGTCACCCAAGTCTGATAGAAGCATTTGTATGTTTAAGGTAATGACTAAAGTATTCCACCCCGAAACTGTGTGAAATGTGTTAGAATCATAAGACTATAATCTGATCATGTGTTTAGCTTAGTTAGAAGTAAAATGAGGCAGTTGTCTTATTTTTGTATCTATGCAAGCAGAGTGCAGCTGTGAAACCAACAACAGAAAACAGGATGTGAAACTAGACACTGAAAAACATGTCCCCACCTAGGGTGAGGACAGTGAGAGAGCTTAGAGAGTTAATCATATGTGCTTGTATAAGATGCATATTTGCCCAGCAACAGAGTATTTGTGTCTTGTGAAACCAGTAAAGGAAGTCTGTGTATGTGTGACCTGATACTGGAGGAACCAGAAAAGCAACCACACGAACACAGCTGGAGTGTGAAATAGATCCAGGAAGAAACAATAGGTTGCTGTGCAGCTAACAGAGACATATGATAGTTGTCTAAATATGGGCTAGAGCTTTCTGATTGGCCCACTTAGGGCGTAGTAGAGGTATAAAAAACATTGTGCATTGTATGATTTTCAGAGCTCTCATGAATAAAATACTGATCTAATGCAGAAATGGGACTTTGTTTAATTCATTATTAACTAGAGCCTTATTCAAAGCTTGAGAAGTACAGTGAGGGAAAAAACTATTTGATCCCCTGCTGATTTTGTACGTTTGCCCACTGACAAAGAAATGGTCAGTCTATAATTTATTTTAATGGTAGGTTTATTTGAACAGTGAGAGACAGAATAACAACAACAAAAATCCAGAAAAACGCATGTCAAAAATGTTATAAATTGATTTGTATTTTAATGAGGGAAAATAAGTATATACCCCCTCTCAATCAGAAATATTTCTGGCTCCCAGGTGTCTTTTACAGGTAACAAGCTGAGATTAGGAGCACACTCTTAAAGCAGCAGTGCTCCTAATCTCAGTTTGATACCGTATAAAAGACACCTGTCCACAGAAGCAATTAATCAATCAGATTCCAAACTCTCCACCATGGCCAAGACCAAAGAGCTCTCCAAGGATGTCAGGAACAAGATTGTAGACCTACACAAGGCTGGAATGGGCTACAAGACCATGGCCAATCAACTTGGTGAGAAGGTGACAGCAGTTGGTGCGATTATTCGCAAATGGAAGAAATACAAAATAACTGTCAATCTCCCTTGGCCTGGGGCTCCATGCAAGTTCTCACCTCGTGGAGTTGTAATGATCATGAGAACGGTGAGGAATCAGCCCAGAACTACACGGGAGGATCTTGTCGATGATCTCAAGGCAGCTGGGACCATAGTCACCAAGAAAACAATTGGTAACACACTACGCCGTGAAGGACTGAAATCCTGCAGCGCCTGCAAGGTCCCCCTTCTCAAGAAAGCACATATACAGGGCCGTATGAAGTTTGCCAATGAACATCTGAATGATTCAGAGGAGAACTGGGTGAAAGTGTTGTGGTCAGATGAGACCAAAATCGAGCTCTTTGGAATAAACTCAACTCGCCGTGTTTGGAGGAGGAGGAATGCTGCCTAGGACCCCAAGAACACCATCCCCACCGTCAAACATGGAGGTGGAAACATTATGCTTTGGGGGTGTTTTTCTGCTAAGGGGACAGGACAACTTCACCGCATCAAAGGGACGATGGAGGGGCCATGTACCATCAAATCTTGGGTGAGAACCTCCTTCCCTCAGCCAGGGCATTGAAAATGGGTCGTGGATGGGTATTCCAGCATGACAATGACCCAAAACACACGGCTAAGGCAACAAAGGAGTGGCTCAAGAAGAAGCACATTAAGGTCCTGGAGTGGCCTAGCCAGTCTCCAGGCCCTTAATCCCATAGAACATCTGTGGAGGGAGCTGAAGGTTCGAGTTGCCAAACGTCAGCCTCGAAACCTTAATGACTTGGAGAAGATCTGCATTGAGGAGTAGAACAAAATCCCTCCTGAGATGTGTGCAAACCTGGTGGCCAACTACAAGAAACATCTGACCTCTGTGATTTCCAACAAGGGTTTTGCCACCAAGTACTAAGTCATGTTTTGCAGAGAGGTCAAATAATTATTTTCGTCATTAATATGCAAATCAATTTATAAAATTTTGGACATGCATTTTCCAGGAAATGTTTTTGTTATTCTGTCTCTCACTGTTCAAATAAACCTAGCATTAACATTATAGACTGATCATGTCTTTGTCAGTGGGCAAACGTACAAAATCAGCAGGGGATCAAATACTTTTCCCCTCACTGTAGTTGACTTCAACCATTGAGATAACAAAATTCTTGTGACAGGGGTAGAAGCTGTTAAAGAGCCTTTTGGATCTAGACTTGGCGCTCCGGTACCGCGTGCACAGTGTGGTAGCACAGAGAAGTCTATGACTTGGGTGACTGGCGTCTTTGACAATTTTTTTGGGCCTTCCTCTGACACTGCCTAGTATATAGGTCCTGGATGGCAGGAAGCTTGGCCCCAGTGATGTACTGGGCCGTATGCACTACCCTCTGTAGCGCCTTACGGTGGATGCCGAGAAGTTGAAATACCAGGCGGTGATGCAACTGGTCAGGATGCTCTCGATGGTGCAGCTGTATAACTTTTTTATGATCTGGGGACCCATGCCAAATCTTTTCAGTCTCCTGAGGAAAAATGCGTTGTCGGGCCCTCTTCACGACTGTCTTGGTGTGTTGGACCATGATAGTTTGTTGGAGATGTGGACACCAAGTAACTTGAAACTCACGACTTCGCTCCACTACAGCCCTGTCGATGTTAATGGGGGCGTGTTCGGCCTCCTTTTCCCTGTAGTCCACATCATCCTATTTGTCTTGCTCACATTGAAGGGCGAGGTTGTTGTCCTGGCGCCACACCGCCGCCTCGACCTCCTCCCTATTAGGCTGTCTCAACGTTGTCGGTGATCAGGCCTACCACGTTGTGTCGTCAGCAAACTTAATGATGGTGTTGGAATCGCGCTTGGCCACGCAGTCGTGGGTGAACAGGGAGTCCAGGAGGGGACTAAGCACACCCCCTGAGTGGCCCCCCGTGTTGAGTATCAGCGTAGCAGATGTGTTGTTGCTACCCTTACCACCTGGGGACGGCCCGTCAGGAAGTCAATGATCCAGTAGCAGAAGGGGAAGTTAGTCCCAGGGTCCTTAGCTTAGTGATGAGCTTTGTGGGCACTATGGTGTTGAACACTGAAGCTTTATTCAATGAACAACATTCTCACATAGGTGTTCCTTTTGTCCAGGTGGGAAAGTGCAATGTGGAGTGCGATTGAGATTGCAATATCTGTAGATCTGTTGGGTGGTATACGAATTGGAGTGGGTCTAGGGTTTTCGGGATGATGGTGTTGATGTGAATCATGACCAGCCTTTCGAAGCGCTTCATGGCTAACGACGTGAGTGCTACGGGGCGGTTGCCATTTAGGCAGGTTATCTTCGCTTTCTTGGGCACAGGGACTATGGTGGTCTGCTTGAAACATGTAGGTATTACAGACTCCGGTCAGGGGAGAGAGGTTCAAAATGTCAGTGAAGACACCTGCCAGTTGGTCTCTGTTTTTAAGTCATGGACAAAATGTCTCTCTCTGTTTGTAAGTCATGGATATAATATGTCTCTCTCTGTTTGTAAGTCATGGATATAATATGTCTCTCTCTGTTTGTAAGTCATGGATATAATATGCCTCTCTCTGTAACAACAATTATTCTCTATCACCTCCTCTCAAATGTCCACCTTCCGGAGACATTTGAAACCCCACCTCTTTAAGGAATACCTGGGATAGGATAAAGTAATCCTTCACCCCCAAAATTGTAAAGTGGTTATTCCACTGGCTATAGGGTGAATGCATCAATTTGTGAGTCGCTAATGACGTAAATGTGCCCTTGAGCAAGGCACTTAACCCTAATTGCTCCTGTAAGTCGCTCTGGATAAGAGCGTCTGCTAAATGACTAAAATGTAAAATGTAAATGTTAAGTGGCTGTACAACTTCTAAGCCCTTATAATAGTAATAATAAGCCATTTAGCAGACGCTTTTATCCAAAGCAACTTACAGTCATGCGTGGATAAATTTTTTTGTATCCCTTGAACTCAAGTTGGCACACACATAACCGACCACATTAAAGCTTCAAGCACCAGTTCTGATGTTGCTCTTTCAATTTTCTCTTAGACTTTCCAACACAATAATAGCCACACTGTGGAAATATACCACACATTTTGTTTTACAGGAAATTCTACCCATGACATACATTTTTAGTCATTTAGCAGACGCTCTTATCGAAGCGACTTATAGTTAGTGCATACATTATTATATATATATTTTCATACTGCCCCCGTGGAAATCGAACCCATGACCCTAAGGCGTTGCAAACCATGCTCTACCAACTGAGCTACATTCCCTCCCCTACCCTGGACGATGGGCCAATTAGCGCCGCCCAATGGGTCTCCCGGTCGCGGCCGGCTCAACAGGGCCTGGATTCGAACCAGGATCTCTAGTGGCACAGTGAGACCACTGGCACAGCTTAGACCACTGCGCCCACTCGGGGTGTTTAGAGTGAGGGTAAAGAAATTAATCCCCTTGGTCATCACATTACAGTTCTCACAATGATTTGGAGGGAGGTGGTGATAGGAAATGCTGAGGGGGAACATATTAATCTGCTCTTACTAGGCTGTCCTTTAGGTTTCTAGAATGTTAAAAGAGAATCGAGATATTCTGAAAAGGCCGGCCCAAGGGATCCCAGTCCTAAATAGAAGTCAGAGATCAAACTCCTGGTTCTCCCTGTTCCTTCCACACGCCCTCCCATTGTACTGTATGATGAACACATTTTGAACAATGGCTGCCTAAATGCTGTGGTGCTTACAAACACAATAGGAAAGGTTGTGGTAGACGTGGGCCATCACAGGTGAGTTCCAGCTCTTTTCCCTGAGCATTTATATCAATGACTCACCCTCAGATGGACCAACAATGCCAGAGTTCTACAAGACTGTTTCCATAATCAACTGGGCATTTCAACAGTCTGTCCCTCAATATAGTCCTGGGCATATATTGTTCATCTTACTATTGTTATAACTGCTAACTTTTGTAGCATTGGGCACAAATCCATTGCAAGTCAATGGTATGTATACAGTCACAGTGAAAGTTCACACCACCCCTTTACATTTGCTAGCTTAATAAAGCTACAGTACTGCAAGCTGGTGACAAAGCTGCAGTATATTGAAAAAGCATGTTTTTGGGGGGCATGGATCAGCTTAATATCTGCAGATAGATTGTAACTTCTATCACCGTAATTGTCTGCATCACTTCCAATCCCCCATGTTTTTATATATATACTCCTCATTTTTCAACCCCGCCATCCTTTCCCTACTTGGAGTAAATTAGTGAACAACAATGCCCAGGCCTCTACTTATCCAGCCTATACTTACTATCTACACCTTATGGACACAGTCAATTTTACAATAATTCTATTATATATATATATATATATATATATATATTTATTTATTTTTGCTCCTGAACTACTTCTACTCTCAACCTCTCCGATCATTTTCATGATGTCCATCCGGTTTGCTTCTATATGCCATATCTTTCTAACTGTGCTCTTTCCCAAAAGCTCCCAACATACAACCCATATATTTTTAGTCATTTAGCAGATGCTCTTATCCAGAGCGACTTACAGTTAGTGAATGCATACATTATTTATTTATTTTTTCCTACCCCCTGTGGGAATCGAAACCCACAAACTTGGCGTTGCAAACGCCATGCTCTATCAACTGAGCTACATCCCTGCCGGCCATTCCTCCCTTACCCTGGACAACGCTGGGCCAATGCGCGCCTTCATGGGTCTCCGTGCGTCGCAAGCACAGGACAGAGCCTGGATTCGAACCAGGATCTCTAGTAGGCACAGCACTGCGATGCAGTGCCTTAGACCACCAGCAAACACTCGTGAGGTAAAAATTATGGACACAGTATTCTTACATTATTAGCTATCTTTGTTATTATTTGTTGTTATTTGTTATTAGTCCCATCCTTCAACTCCATTCAATATCTCCCATCTATCTCTTAACACCATCCATATAGGATTTCTATTTGCCATATATATTTCAACCGTACTGTGATGTTTTACAAAAGTTCTGAACCTTTCTATTCTCATTGCTTCTACAGATTGTGAATTAAAAATATGTTTGTTGCTAAAAGTATTATTATATTATTGATCGATTGACTATGACTTTTCAGATCACCCAGTAATGCTATCTGCAGGGTTAGCTCCAGGTAAATATTGCAATCCTTTAGCCATTCCTGGACCTGTGTCCAAAAACAAGCTACAAATGGACAGAACCAAAACAAATTATCTAATGATTTCTGGCTCTTAAAGCTTGTTAGTGCATAGGTGAAATGTATCTTTGTGATGCTCATTTCAAGTATTTTTCCAGCTTCAAACAAACACTAAATGTTTAACTTAAAACATAGTTTTGTTGTATATAATGATAGAGAAGAGAAGAGTTTGACCAACACAGATTCATGTCCAATCTTTGAGGACGTGTCTACATTGTTAGAGTGGTCACATGCCAATCTGTTCCATATAATGACAGTCTTTGGGGAACAGTGAAAGCTGCATGGCCCCTTGGTTGTTGCTAAGCATGCATTCTTCTTCTATGGTGTTTGTGGTGGTGTTCAGACCAACGTTACATACATCACTGCCACCTTCTGGGCTGGATGTGATAGAGACATGTGGTTCTGTCCTGGTGAGATCACAGGGTGTGAGAGAAAACTCCTGACTGTGGTCATACCAAACACTCCAGGCACTCAGCCCATAAGAGCCATCCATACTGTCAGATCTAATATGGAAGAACTGAATACAATCATGAGAACCATTCATACTGTCAGATTTAATATGGAAGAACTGAATACAACCATAAGAACCATTCATACTGTCAGATCCCAAAATGGAAGAACTGAATACAATCATAAGAACCATTCATACTGCCAGATCTAATATGGAAGAACTGAATACAACCATAACCATAAGAACCATTCATACTGTTCAAGATCTAACATGGAAGAACTGAATACGCAAAGAGGAGGTTGACCAGTACAAATTCATGTACTAATGTAAGTTATTTTCATTGGCAGATCAATGCAGTTTTCCAAACATATTCATCATCAGTTGTTTGTAAAGATTTTAACTAACTGAACAAAAATATAAACACAACATTCACAATTTTTACTGGGGTACAGTTCATATAAAGAAAATCAATTGAAATACATTCATTAGGGGCCTAATCTATGGATTTCACATGACGGAAGCCCACCCATCAGCCAATAAGAATGATTTTTCCCCACTAAAAGGGCTTTATTACAGATATAAATACTCCTCCGTTTCATCAGCTGTCTGGGTGGCTGGTCTCAGATGATCCTGCAGGTGAAGAAGACCGATGGACTGGGGAACATTCCTGCAGTCAGCATGCCAATTGTGCACTCCCTCAAAATGTAGACATCTGTGGCATTGTGTTGTGTGACAAAACTGCACATTTCAGAGTGGCCTTTATTGTACCCCAGCACAAGGTGCACCTGTGTAATGATCATGCTGTTTAATCAGCTTCTTGATATGCCACAACTCGCAGGTGGATTGATAATCTTGGCAAAGGAGAAATGCTCACTCACAGAAATGGAAAAAATTTGTGCACCAAATTTGAGAGAAATACCTTTGTGGGTATGGAAAATATCCGGGATCTTTTATTTCAGCTCATGAAACATGGGACCAACAATTTCACCACGTCAAGTTTATATATTTTTCAGTATAGTTTTAGAAGACAATTAACTAAATACGTAGTCATTTCATTTTGTCACATATTGTGCAACAGGAACATACATACATATACTTGGCAAATATACATGGGGTGCTAAATAAACTTCAGTCAGGTAGTGTACATACATGGGGTGCCAATACCTAGTCATGGTAAAGCTTGGCGATATAATGGTGCCAATACCTGCACATGGTAGCTTGATTATATACATGGGGTGCCAGAATAATGAAGCATATACATGGGCAATACCTAGTCAATGGTAGCTTGGCTATATCAGTAGTGCCAATACCTAGTCAATGGTTGCTTGGCTATATACATGGGGTGCCAATACCTAGTCAATAGTAGCTTAGCTATATACATGGGGTGCCAATACTAGTCAATGATAGCTGGGCTATATACATGGGGTGCCAATACCTAGTCAATGATAGCTGGGCTATATACATGGGGTGCCAATACCTAGTCAATGATAGCTGTGTGTAGTATATAGTGCAATCTGAAAGTATTCAGACCCTTTGACTTTTTCCACATTTATTACGTTAAGCCATATTCTAAAGTTGGATAAATTGTTTTTCCCCCCTCATTCAATCTACACACAATACCCCATAATGTCAAAGCAAAGACAGGGTTTTAGACATTTTTCCTAATTTTTAATAAAAAACTGAAATATCTAAGTATTCAGACCCTTTACTCAGTACTTTCTTGAAGCACTTTTGGCAGCGCTTACACCACGAGTCTTCTTGGGTATGATGATACAAGCTTGGCACACCTGTATTTGGGGAGTTTCATTCATTCTTCTCTGCAGATCCTCTCAAACTCTAGCAGGTTGGATGTGGAGCGTTGCTTGCACAGCTATTTTCTGGTCTCTCCGGAGATGTTCAATCGGGTTCAAGTCTGGGCTCTGGCTGATCCAGGTGAACCTTCGGCCCAGTCTGAAGTCCTGAGCGCTCTGGAGAGTTTCATCAATGATCTCTCTGTACTTTGCTCCGTTCATTATTCCCTCGGTCCTGACTAGTCTCCAGTCCCTGCCTCTGAAAAACATCCGCACAGCATGATACTGCCACGACCATGCTTCACCGTAGGCATGGTGCCAGGTTTCCTCCAGAAGGCCGTGTATTCAGGCCAAAGAGTTCAATCTTGGTAACAACAGAACAGAGAATCTTGTTTCTCATGGTCAGAGTCCTTAGGTGCCTCTTGGCAAACTCAAGCGGGCTGAACTCCGGAGCTCTGTCAAAGTGATCATCGGGTTCTTGGTCACCTCCTGACCAAGGCCCTTCTCCTCCGATTGCGACATTGGCCGGGTGGACAGCTCTAGGAAGAATCTTGGTGATCCCAAACTTCTTCCATTTAAGAATGGAGGAGGCCACGGTGTTCTTGGGGACCTTCAATGCTGCAGACATTTTTGGTACCCTTCCCCAGATCTGTGCCTCGACACAATCCTGTCTCTGAGCTCTACGGACAATTCCTTCGACCTCATGGCTTGGGTTTTTTGCTCTGACATGCAATGTCAACTGTGGGATGTTATATAGACAGGTGTGTGCCTTTTCAAACCATGTCCAATCAATTGAATTTATCTCAGGTGGACTCCAATCAAGTTGTAGAAACATCTCAAGGAATATCAATGGAAACACGATGCACCTGAGCTAAATTTGAGATTCATGTAAAGGGTCTGGAATACAAATGAAATAAGTTTTTGCAAAAATGTCTAAACCTGTTTCCACTTTGTCATTATGGGGTATTGTGTGTAGATTGATGAGGGATTTTTGTTGTTGTTGTTGTTTGTAAAAAAAAAATAATCATTTTTACAATAAGGCTGTAACTTATTTTTGTTGTTGAAAAAGTCAAAGGGTCTGAATACTTTCAGAATGCACTGTATAGACACTAACTATTCTTACTTTAAACACTTTGTTATATTTATGCACAAGAAAAGGTTGCCCAGCACAAATTAATGTACAAACATGATTTTTCATTACATATTTGTAATTTAGCAGATGCTCTTATCTAGAGCGACTTATAGTACCAATTGGGGTTAATTGCCTTGCTCAAGGCCACAATGACAGATTTTTGACCCTAGTTGGCTCGAGGATTCAAACCAGCGACCTTTCAGTTACTGGCCCAACACTCTTAACCGCTTAGGCTACCTGTTAAATACATAACACAATATGTGACATAAGTAGGAATACAGAACACTTGAAACATTACAGGACATTTTTCATGATGGATGTTGAAATATTAAAATGTTATTTAAAAAAAAGCAGTGGGTAGAGTGGCGTTTACAGGCGGTTTGTAGGGGCAGTTGTACAGACAGTTTGTGGCTGTTTCTCAGGAGCCTGGTGGTACAGTTACCTCTTCTAGGAGGGAGCAGGTCATTCAGTGGATGGTCAAGAGTGTGCATGTCCTTCACCAGGTGCACTGCAGCCTGTTCTCGCCTGCTCTGCAGTGACGGGAGCTGTGGTTGGACTGCTCCACCTCTGGAGATGATCCTCAAGGCCCTCCTCTGCACCCTGTCTAGTTGGGCCTGCTGCATTTTACTGCATCCAAGTAACAGCACTCCACCGTATTCCAGAACAGTCAAAAAGGCGTTTAGAGACCTTTCTCACTGTCTGCTCCACATGTCACCACTGAGGTTAGAGTCTAGATTAAAATCAAGATACTTGGTTGTTGTTACCACTGGTACTTCCTGTCTTCCTAGGATTAGTGGTGCAGGTTGTGGATGGTCCTCTGACCAACGGGTTAAATGTACCAGTTGCCATCACCCTCTGCCCTCTTTCGGTGGTTGTAGCGGTGAGTCAGGCTAGTAACCTTGAACACAGTTCAATGTCAGACAGATGTTGCAGGAACTATGGGTGATCTACTCGATCAAAGGCTTTGGACACATCAGCAAGTAACACCCTCACCATTGTTGGGTTTATGGAGTCTATAGCTGTCAGCCAGGAGTATGTGGCTTTCACAAGGGCGGTAGTAGTGCTGGACTTTGGGAGGTAGTCATACTGAATCGTGCACTCAGATAACACCTCCTACTGGCAGGGGACAGTTTTAACAATGTGTTTGATGACAGGGGCTAGATCTTCTGCATGCTCTTTAGTAGCCAGGCTGGAATTCCATCAGGCCCACATGCTTTACGCTTGCTCTGAGTCTGTTCAGAGCTTGTTTAACTGGCCAATGCTGCACAGCTCAACCTGCCTTGTAGACATGGGCAGGGGGAAGATGGCAAGAGATGTGGTGCTTGTCCATGCCTCAGCAAAGAAGCCATTCAAAACATCAGCCACGTCGTCGTCTTCAATTCCCTCAAACCTGTATTCTCCCTCCTGATGTTTTCTTTGGTCCCAGTCCTTTGTTAATGAAGTCCCACCATTCCTTAGGGTTTTTATTCTTTAGGTCCTGGATTTCAGTTTTGTAGTAGCTTGTCTTTGCTTCCTTGATAAGCATTTGCACTGTGTTTCTGTATTTTCTCCATGTCATTGTCTTTCCCCATCTGTTGAAAATATTCTGTATTTTCCTGATGGCAGCCTTTATTCTTTCAGTCATCCAAGGCTTGTCCAGTCTTGTTGTTTTCTTATTTCTTATTGACATACATACATCAAGTGCAGTTTGAATGCAGGAGTTGAACATCTCCACCTTTGCATTGATGCTCTCCACCTCATATGTGTTTTTACGTTGCCAATCGGGAGAAAGTCTTGCCATATTAAGAGCAGAAGTAAGGATTCTCTCCTATGTGTGTTCTCTGATGACCTTGCAGCTCATCTGTTGTTTTTAGATCAGTGGTAAGGCTTCTCTCCTCTATTTTTACTTTGGTGTCTTTTTAAAATGGCCTATTTGAGAGAAAAAATCTTTCCACAGTCCGGCAGGAGGTAGGGCTTCTCTCATGTATGTATACGTTCATGTTGTTTTAAGTGGCCCAGTCGAGAGAAACTCTTCCCACAGTCTGAGCAGAAGTAAGGCTTCTCTCCTGTGTGTATATCGTTCATGTGGTTTTAAGCTGCCCAGTTGAGAGAAACTTGCCCCACAGTCAGAGCAGGAGTAAGGCTTCTCTCCTGTGTGTATCATTTGGTGCAATTTTAAGTTGCCCCGTTGAGAGAAATTCTTCCCACAGTTAGAGCAGGCGTAAGGCTTCTCTCCTGTGTGTGTTCTCAGATGACCTTTTAGCTCAAATGATGTTTTGAAGCATTTTACACAGTCAGAGCAGGAGTAAGGCTTCTCTCCTGTGTGTGTTCTCTGGTGAAGTTTTAGCTCAGTTGATGTTGTGAAGCATTTTACACAGTCAGAGCAGGAGTAAGGCTTTTCTCCTGTGTGTGTTCTCTGATGAACTTTTAGCTCAAATTATGTTTTGAAGCACTTTACACAGTCAGAGCAGGAGTAAGGCTTCTCTCCTGTATGTATACGTTCATGTCTTTTTAAGTAGCCAGGTTGAGAGAAACTTGCCCCACAGTCAGAGCAGGAGTAAGGCTTCTCTCCTGTGTGTATCATTTGGTGCAATTTGAAGTTGTCCGGTCGAGAGAAATTCTTCCCACAGTTAGAGCAGGCGTAAGGCTTCTCTCCTGTGTGTGTTCTCAGATGACCTTTTAGCTCAAATGATGTTTTGAAGCATTTTACACAGTCAGAGCAGGAGTAAGGCTTCTCTCCTGTATGTATACGCTCATGTTTTTTAAGTTGCTCTGATGAGAGAAACTTGCCCACACTGAGCAGGAGTATAGGCTTCTCTCCTGTGTGTGTTCTCTGGTGAAGTTTTAGCTCAGTTGATGTTGTGAAGCATTTTACACAGTCAGAGCAGGAGTAAGGCTTCTCCCCTGTGTGTGTTCTCTGACGAACTTTTAACTCAAATGATGTTTTGAAGCATTTTACACAGTCAGAGCAGGAGTGAGGCTTCTCTCCTGTGTGTATGCGTTCATGTTGTTTTTAAGTTGCCAGGTTGAGAAAAATGTGCCCCACAGTCAGAGCATGAGTAAGGCTTTTCTCCTGTATGTATACGTTCATGTTGTTTTAAGTGGACCCGTTGAGAAAACTCTTCCCACAGTCAGAGCAGGGAGTAAGGCTTCTCTCCTGTATGTATAGCTTTCATGTTGTTTTTAAGTGGACCCGTTGAGAAAAACTCCTCCCACAGTCTGAGCAGAAGTAAGGCGTCTCTCCTGTGTGTATACGTTCATGTTGTTTTAATCTGCACAGATAAGAGAAACTCTTCCCACAGTCAGAGCAGGAGTAAGGCTTCTCTCCTGTGTGCACTCTCTGATGAACCGTCAGAGCCTGTGATGTTGGGAAATTCTTCCCACAGTCAGTACAGGAATACAGAATCTCTCCTGTGTGTATTTTTAGGTGTATTTTTAGCTTTGGTAGAATTGGGAAAATCTCCTCACAATGTGGGCAGTGGTGAGACCTCTTAGCTCTGTGATCTTCCTGCTGTTGCTCTCTGGATGTAGAGAATGTCTCAACATGGTCTCCTGTGTGAACAACAACAGAAGAACCAGTCAGTTGGTGTGATATGTCAATCAAATGTATTTTATGAAGCCCTTTTTACATCAGAAGTTGTCACAAAGTGCTTTATAGAAACCCAGCCTAAAACCCCAAAGAGCAAGCAATGCAGATGTAGAAGCCATATCATCCTCCACTCACTATCACAAGGGTTAGTGTCATCCTCCACTCACTATCACAAGGGTTAGTAACTACACACTCATTTAATAGAACTTTAAAACATTGCCAGTTTGTCTACTTCACTTCTTTAGTCTACTCTCTGAGCACTCCAGATAGCCCAGTGAATAAAACACATGCTGGCAATACTGGTGTAAAACCATGTAAGTGTCAGTAGCATGAAATAATATCTACCTTCTCATTGAAACAGTTCATCATGAAACAGTTATACTCCAACTTTTCATCCACAGTGGGAAGTTGGAATGAATAACACAAACTTAGTTAGATAGAACCTGCTCTTACCATGAGAAACAGATTTCCCAATCTTCTCCTCCTCTTCTTCATCTTTAATGTTGACATTCAGCTCCAGTGTTTGACTGCAGTCTTCCAGCTTCACTGATACCATCTCTGGATCCTGCAGTGCAAACTGGGCACCACTGTCACAATCAGGACCCAGTGACTGTAGGTTTGGACTCAGTGTGGAAGGAGAGAGGCAGGCTGGGTTTGTCCTCACTATTGATGTTACCGGCCTCAGACTTAATTCTAGTCGTCCTGTAGTAACAATGAGAAACAGTCACAAAAAGTTAGTGTCTTGACAGTTCTGACACTTTCTTTATTCTCTAAAAATATACTCATCTTGTTAAATCATCTAATTCAGTGCTTGACTTGGACTGAAATAGGTGCCGGTACTCATTTTGGGTGCTGGTACTGTTTATATTTAGGTGCAGGAGCTCCACAATACTGTTGAGCTAACATTCTATAAGAGGAACAGGAGCTCAAGCACTAGATATTTGAGGTGCCGGTACTTAACCTATAGCAGATTCTTCCAAATTCACATACAGTACCAGTCAAAAGTTTTAGAACACCTATTTATCTTTATTTGTATTATTTTCTACATTGTAGATTAAATATTCTACAAAGCTGTCATCAAGGCAAAGGGTGGCTACTTTGAGGAAACTAAAATCTAAAATATATTTGATTTGTTTAACACTTTTTTGGTTACTACATGATTCCATATGTGTTATTTCATCGTTTAAATGTCTTCACTATTATTCTACAATGTGGAAAATAGTAACATTTAAGAAAAACCCTTGAATGAGTAGGTGTGTCCAAAATTTTGACTGGTACAGTAAATGCATAAATAAAAAAAGCCATTTAGTACAAGGTCACTGTTTGTTTTAGGCAGCACTATGTACTATTTTCCTGAATAACCTTGTAGTCACTGTATTATTTCAATCAAAAACCAATTGTATTTTCCATTCACACCATAGTAACATTTATCGATAAATACAGAAACAACTGAATGTGACTGAATATTAGTACACGTGGTCCTCTGTAGCTCAATTGGTAGAGCATGGCGCTTGTAACGCCAGGGTAGTGGATTCGATCCCCGGGACCACCCATACGTAAAAATGTATGCGCACATGACTGTAAGTCGCTTTGGATAAAAGCGTCTGCTAAATGGCATATTATATTATTATTAGAAAACTTATAATCATTACATTCAGCTTCAAAACAGTAGTGCAACCCTGAAATTGTCTCTCTGCTGCACTGAAGTCCATTGACGCTGACCGCGTGGGCGGCACCATTTTTACCAGCTCGTTAATTTTACACAAAACCAAAAATGCAAAACAAACTCTGAAATCAAAAATAAATGGATTATTTATGAAATCACCTTGAGGAAATTATTTACATCCATTCAGAGAAACCCAAAGTATCTAGCCATGTGACTTGAAAAATAGTTACCAGGTTTACTCAGTTTGACATAAAAATAACACATCAAACCTTTACCAAACGTGCTAATACCTTAACGGATTTGTTACCTAGCATGGTATGACATGCTCTTTCGATATTAGAACGTTTAAACGTGCTATTACATACTGATATTACGTATTTTATAAAGTATTAGTTAATGTTTGGAATATTGAGAGCTGCATAAGGATTTGGAGGATGACATACATTCCATGTATTTATTTCTGTCACTGGTGGGTGCCAGAAGGTATGCGGGCCAAGATAGCTGGGGGCCACTGGTGCTAATCTTAGAAGGAGTACGTGATGGAATATCCTGACTAGGGTGCAACAGCGATACCATATAGGGTGATCCTATATGTGGCGAGGAGTGACACTCAATAATGGTTGGCAACTGTTGGATGGAATTAGCTCGGAAAATCATTATATCAACTAAGAAGTTTTCTATGTAAGTCATTCAGATGACAATAGGCTACGCCTGTACCGCTTGTCATGTGAATCTGGTACTGTAATATTAAATACTTTGAACCAATTCTCCATTTAACTATTCTCTTGCATACTGAATTATTGATGCCAGAGAAACTTGTCATAACAAATACTTATAGTAATAAAAAGAAACGGACACAAAGGTTATCTTCTTGACATTACAGTTCTGGCGCTTTCTTTTACTGAAGAATGGTGCGTGCCTGCCTGGAACTTCCTGTTCCCCCACTACCACAGTGCAGCCACAGATAGAACAATGAGACAGATATTTCACTGGATGTATAATTGTGAAGAATCCGGTTGAGGCGTTTCCACTCACTACCAAATATGGTAGTGAGAGGAAGCCCACTGGCCGGCAGTGGGAGAAGATGGAAGGAGATGGATTTTTGGCCGACATTCTGCAAATGTTCTAATCGATGAAACATCTGATCTTAATACAGTTCTGTTCCCAAAACTAAAATATGTTATGCACAGAGTGGACTAAGTTTTGTGGACTTACCTGTTGCAAATGTTTTTTAAATCATGTTATTTAGAAGGAACGCAAACGCAATTGAGTTATTGCACAAGCGCTTCACAGAGGAGGCGTTCCCTAACAGAAATATGCAGATGTATGCTAGAATACGCCAATAGGATCTCGCTAGCTCGTGCTTGGCTCTGCCCACTATGACTCATCTGTTCCCACTGGAAACGACCAGCTTTGGTCTGTCTTGGTTTAGTTCTAAAAAAATATTTGGTGCGTTCAGGGATCCTTGGGATGGCCCTACCCAATTATATGAGAAGGGTGGTGCTTAATTTGAGCTGGATCCTCCGGTACCTCTCAGTTTTGTAGTCTTTCGTTCCGGAACCCATTTGCCAGAATCACATAACCTACCTCTTGTGGCAAGAAAAATAATTTCCACTGTTTGCAATGTAAAAATACTAATAAAAGCAATCAGAGTAATTACATTTAGATTCCTCTGTAATTGTCATGCCCCCTAAAAAAACGTAATGTGAAAACGTGCATGATATTCTAAGAATTGGTTCATGTTGGGCCGTCTTGGGTTTATGGTTTGCGCAACATTGTAGCCTAGACCAAGGCGTGGCCATTGCTGTGGTGAGAGAGAGAAGCATGCCTGCATCTCTCACAGAAATACAATGACATTCACTTTCTATGATCTCTCTCCCTCTCTGTGCTGTTATAGACATAAGCCGGCAACTCTCTTCTCTCCAGCATTGCACTTCATCATTTATCTCCTAATAGAATAATAGCTGTGGGAAGTGTGCTGGAGGTGCTGCAGCACTCTGCAGTCTGTTCAGAAAGAAATTAAATAATTCCCAATACTACACCAGGAGTAAGCTTAGAATTTCGCCACAGAGGATCCATAGCTAATTTTTTTTAAATAGCCTAGCTGTGGATTGTGTGTAGCCAAATCACAAGGCATGCCTAACGTGTGGAAAATCTGTCAGTTAACAGCATGCAGCCAAAACAGGCCTTTCGCAAATATTTCTAATACAATCGCTGGAAAACACAGGTTGTAAAGCAAATGGATCCGGCTGAAAATAAAATATTAATGTCTGTATGTTACCAAGTTAACAACTTCCAAATAGGCCTATTGAGCGAACAGCATTGTTTAAAAAAGTAAAGCAAGAGAGAGATACGCTTTTGGCTGGTGAGTGAGCTGCACATCATTGGGTGAGTCAGTGAAACTGGAAAGCGTTTTTAGGACCATATCTTCTTCCTCATATTGTACAATTGTCACGATCGAGGTAAGGAGTAGACCAAGGCGCAGCGTGATGAACAAACATACTTTAATTAGTTAAAGCGTCAAAATACAAAACAAAACACGACTCGTGACGTCCACGGTATCAATGACCGAACACGGAACAAAAACCCACAAACACAAAGGAAAAACAGACAGTTTAAATATGGCTCCCAATCAGAGACAACCAGCCAACAGCTGACACTCGTTGCCTCTGATTGGGAGTCACTCAGGCCAACATAGACATAAACAACCTAGAACACCCAACATAGAAACAGAACACATAGAAATGAACACACCCTGGCTCAACAAATAGAGTCCCAGAGCCAGGGTGTGACAACAATGTGTTTCTCTGCACACTTAGGGGCCTCGGCTATTGATGGATTCAAGACAAGGTAGTTTTTATTAATCTCAGATTCTCAGTGTCAAAGTAGCCTGTCATTTTGGTCATTTGTGAGGTATTAAAAAGTATTTTTCAAAAGTCTCAACATCTAAAATGATGTAGAATTGCATGAAATCCATTTATAAAAATAACAAATTTTTCACGGACTCTAGGCTACAAAAAATTTACTCTATGTGTGTAACTTCTGCAAGCGGCTCCACACCACTGCTCTATGCCCGTCGCCGAAAGCCATGATAATGCATGCAATGCTTTGTTATAAAGGTTGTTTGTTTTTATCCGTTCTGGTACCTCAGAGCCCCCAGGTCAACCCCTCTCGGGCTCACTTTTGGTTCGGCACCGCCCAAATTTACAAATGAAGCACTGGAAAAGTGGGTAGCTGCCGCTGCCTCCTCCGGGACACTTCTCCTTTGCGTAAAGTTAATCAGGCTGTTGATTGTGGCCTGTGGAATGTTGTCCCACTCCTCTTCAATGGCTGTGCAAAATTCCTGGATATTTGCGGGAACTGGAACAAGCTGTGGTACACGTCAATCCAGACCATCCCAAACATGCTCATGTCTTGTGAGTATGCAGGCCATGGAAGAATTGGGACATTTTCAGCATGTTCAATTGTGTACAGATCCTTGTGACGTGCTGAAACACGGGGTGATGGAGGTGGATTAATGGCAGGACAATGGGCCTCAGGATCTTGTCATTGCATCTCTGTGCATTCAAACTGCCATCGATAAAATGCAATTGTGTTAGTTGTCTGTAGCTTATGCCATCCCATTCCATAACCCCGAAACCACCATGGGGCACTCTGTTCACAACATTGACATCAGCAAACCGCACGCCCACACAACACCATACACGGTGGTCAGCAGCTGTGAGGCTGGATGGGCATTCACAGGCCATTCACAGACTACATACATTAAATTCATTGATACGGTAATTCATACAAAATTGCCCTGCCAAGTAATAGCCCGCTCTAAAAAAGGTGAGGGAAAATGTTCTTGGTTCGTGCAGGTGACTGACCTTCTCAGACCAATTGGCAGTACGCCCAGAACATTGTTCTGGGAACCAAAAGGGATATCTCAGTTTCAAGGTCTCAGCTTGGAGAGAAGAAGCCTTGTGAGGTATTGGTCGGTCACATGCAGGAACCAAATGTTAATGATGAATTAATTATTAATAAGCTAAATCATGCAAATATAACTTGTCTGTGTGCAGCAGTATATGGGACAACTAACGGGACTGCCCCGGCAGAGCTCCCGACCGACGTGTACTATGGTGCTTTTTAAGTTTGTTGGAACCTCTCCAACAAGGGACTCATTTGACTTTGAGTCCCTTGCGTGTGGGATTCTTCACAACAAAAACCCACCCCCCCATTCCACTATTTAACACCATCTAGTCCTACGCCAGACCACTACCACTCAACACCCCCTGCAGCTGTTCTGCAGTAAATCCTCGCAATCCCAAGTACTTCTCTGCCGCTACCACCACAGCCTCTATTTTCTGGTACTTTTGAACCATTTCTGCAGTACAATTGACAACCATTGCTATAAATGCTAAAATGCCCACCTTACTGAAGCACATATTCTTCCCATCACTCTCTCTTGGTCTCTGCCTACTCACAGGAATCCTCTCAAGATCCCTCACCCTGTACCCATCTTCCTCTACCACTCTCTTCACTGCTTCTGCATACAACACTTTCTGTACTACTGTAACCCTGGCAACCTCAATCTGCCTTTCTCTCACCTGACACCTCAGATCTCCAGCCCGTTAGCACCCCCACAACTAACACAGAGAACTTTCTCCACTGATACCACACATTTCTTCATCTCATGCCCTCCTGCACACTTGTCACATCTAGGCATCTCAACCCACACACTGCTGCAACAGGCCCATAAACTTCACACCTAAAACACTGTAGTATTTACGGAACAGAATCGCTCAAGGGATAACTGACACTTCCTACCTTGACCTTATCTGGCAGAGACTATGTATCAAAACTCAACATGACAGATAATGTATTCTCTGTTTCCCCACGCTACGTCTCACCAAACGGAGGGTGTCACTGACACCTGGAATCTTCCATTTCAACTGCTCATCCTCAACACTTAAACCTAACCCCGTTATCACTCTTTTCAATGCCACACTGTTCCGGAGAGCAATTCAAGTCACAATTCCTGTCTCTAATCACGTAATCCGCAGCGCCCGCTCCCTCTGAGCAGAGGAGAAACAATAAATCATCACGAGTCCCCTCAGAGTTACCTTCACCAACTCAACAGTCCCCAACCTCTTCTCCACCTAACCTGACACCACATATGGATCCATTCTCTCTACAAATCTCACTCCCACTGGGCCAGAATCATCCTTATCATCCTCGGAACGAAGCCCGAACTGAGTTCCTCACCGCAGGTAATTCATCCTCACTCTCACCAGGTTCCATCTCTGAGCTACTGGAGGACGTATCCCTCTTTATACACTAGACGATAACCTCCCTCACCACACTGCTTCCCTCTACACTCAGCTCCTTCTCAGCGGTCATCACTGCACCTGCCACCACAGTTCATTCATCCTCACTCTCGTCACATTCACTTTCCTCCTGTAGCTCTTCTAAAAGTTCAGTGAGATCTTCCATTCCATATTCACTCAAAACATATTCCACTTTTCTCCTTTGTCCTCGTCCTTCATCTTCTCCTTCATCAGATCTTCCAGAAGGTTTGTGCATCCCCCACTGCAATCCCCCATTCCACTTTTTTTCTTGTCCGCCATCTTACCACGTGTCTCAGCTCATCCACACCCCACTAGCTTCGGGTAGCTGCACACCAATGGAGTACCACAGTATAAATGATAATACCCATAAAACCTTGCAGTCAAACAGGGAAATGGTTCCAATCATTTTTACACCATTAATTTCTCTCATAGGGGATTTTAGAAACACTTAAAAAAGAAGGGCTGTGTTTCATGTAGCCTTATCCTGGCGTGGCGTTTTGATAACCGTGTGAATCTCTCTAGGACAAGGTGACTTTTATCAATATATTGGCCTGTATTTACCCCTACAAAAATGAAATGGTAATTAGCTGCTAATGTAGCTATCATAAAGAACTACAAATGCCATGATGATCTGGACAAAATTGCCGAATCGAGTCAAAGGTAAGGATCTCTGGGTTAACTATCTAATGTTAGCTAAATTTAGTAATGAATAAATAGGATACATTTATTTAAATGGTCAATTCTGTGAACTGTCTTGTGCAAGTTTTAAATTGACACAATACCTGTTAGCAAAGGTGTCAGCTAGAGATGACGTGCAGGAGATTGCAGCAGTGATTTGTTGTTTTGCATGATGTCTACTTTGATGATGATTAGAGTTTTATAATCTGAGAGGAAATAGAGCCAAATATATTGCTAAAAGTCACTAGGGTAAGCCTACACGAAACACAGCCCTTATTTTAAGTGTTTCTAAAATGAATAAAAAGGAAAAATGATCGGAACGAACCATTTCCCTGTTTGACCGCTAGGTTTTATGACACCTAAGGACAAACTTCTAGGTCCTTTTGGATATGTACAGTGCATTCAGAAAGTATTCAGACCCGTGACTGTTCCCACAATTTGTTACGTTACAGACTTACTCTGAAATGGATTAAAGAAAAAAAATCCTCATCAATCTACACACAATACCCCATAATGACAAAGTGAAAACAGGTCCTTAGAGATTTTTGCAAATGTATTAAAAATGAAACCGCAGAAATATCTTGTTTACATAAGTATTCACACCCTTTGCTATGAGACTCGAAATTGAGCTCAGGTGGATCCTGTTTCCATTGATCATCCTTGAGATGTTTCTAAAACTTAATTGGAGTCCAACTGTGGTAAATTCAATTGATTGGAGATGATTTGTAAAGTCACACAACTGTCTATATAGGTGACCAAGAACATGATGGTCACTCTGACAGAGCTCCAGAGTTCCTCTATGGAGATGTGAGAACCTTCCAGAAGGACAACCATCTCTGCAGCACTCCACCAATCGGGCCTTTATGGTAGAGTGGCCAGACGGAAGCCACTCCTCAGCAAAAGGCACATGACAGCCCGCTTGGAGTTTGCCAAAAGGCACCTAAAGGACTCGGACCATGAGAAACAAGATTCTCTGGTCTGATGAAACCAAGATTGAACTTCTTGGCCTGAATGACAAGCATTACGTCTGGAGGAAACCTGGCACCATCCTTATGGTGAAGCATGGTGGTGGAAGCATTATGCTGCAGGGATGTTGTTCAGCAGCAGGGACTGGGAGCCTAGTCAGGATCAAGGGAAAGATGATTGGAGCAAAGTACAGAGAGATCCTTGATGAAAACCTGCTCCAGTGCATTCAGGACCTCAAGACCGGGGCGAAGGTTCACCTTCCAACAGGACAATGACCCTAAGCACACAGCCAAGACAACGCAGGAGTGGCTTCGGGACAAGTCTCTGAATGTCCTTGAGTGGCCCAGCCAGAGCCGGGACTTAAACCCAATCGAACATCTCTGGAGACCTGAAAATAGCTGTGCAGCGACGCGCCCCATCCAACCTGACAGAGCTTGAGTGGATCTGCAGAGAGGAATGGGAGAAACTCCCCAAATACAGGTGTGCCAAGGTTATAGCGTCATACACATTAAGACTTTGGCTGTAATCACTGCCAAAGGTGCTTAAACAAAGTACTGAGTAAAGGGTCTGAATACTTATGTAAATGTGATTGTTCAGTTGTTGTTGTTTTTGCAACAACTGATAATACCCCATAATGACAAAGCAAAAACTGGTTTTTGTGTGTAGATTGATGAGGGAAAAAAACAATTTAATCAATTTTACAATAAGGCTGTAACGTAACAAAATGTCGAAAAAGTCAAGGGGTCTGAATACTTTTCGAATGCATGTCCAACAAACTTAGTTAGATAGAACCTACTCTTACCGTGAGAAACAGATTTCCCAATCTTCTTCTCCTCTTCTTCATCTTTAATGTTGACATTCAGCTCCAGTGTTTGACTGCAGTCTTCCAGCTTCACTGATGCCATCTCTGGATCCTGCAGTAAACTGGGCTCCACTGTCACAATCAGGACCCAGTGACTGTAGGTTTGGACTCAGTGTGGAAGGAGAGAGGCAGGCTGGGTTTGCCTCACTGTTGATGTTACCGGCCTCAGACTTATCTGAATCGGCCAGTAGTAATAAAGAGAAACAGATACAAAAAGTTATTGTCTTGACAGTTCTGGCACTTTCTTTATTCTCTAAAAATATTTTCGCTTTTTTCTTGTTCAATTATCTAATTCAGTGCTCGACTTGGACTGAAATAGGTACTTGTTATGATGAGTTTCTCAGGTGTTCAAAGAATCAAGGAAAGTTAATACAATGATTTAATGATCGGTACGGGGTTCGTGACAGCAATGACCAGAGCTTTGCCCTTGATGCTACGAACTAACTAACAAAGAAGACACTCTACCTTATATAGCCTTCATTACCCTTCTGCTGGCATACATCTGGCAAGTCTCCATGGGAACTCCCTGTCTTTGATGTTCATCACTTTTTACCCCAAGTCAGTATCCTGCCCATCACTCATGCTATTCTAAACATCTCTAATCTACCTTGACATAAGGAATGTAGACTTTATGGCCCCAAACCACTCATCTCTTAACTCTTTCCCTGTCCTCACAATCCTATGACATGACATCATTACAGTGCTAATACTCATTTTGGGTGCCGGTACTGTTTATATTAAGGTGCAGGAGCTCCACAATACTTTTGAGCTAATACCTAACCTATAGTAGATAAACACATAAATGACTCAAACCATTTAGTACAAGGTTACAGATTGTTTTAGACAGCACTATGTGCTAATTTCCTGAATAACCTTGTCTTCACTGTATTACTTCAATCAAAAACCAATTGTATTTCCTGTTCACACCATAGCAACATTTATTGATAAAGACAGAAACAACAGAATGTGTCTGAATATTAGTACACATGTAGAAAATTGATAATCATTACATTCATCTTCAAAACAGTAGTGCGACCGTGAAATTGTCTCTGATGCACCCGCACTGTCCTCACTGAAGTCCGTTGACGCTGACCGAGAAGGCGCCGCCATTTTACCAGCTTGTGAATTTTACACAAAACCAATAACATGCAAAACGAACTCAAAATCTCAAATAAATTGATTATTTATTAAACTAACATGAGAAAATTATGTACATTCACTTGGACAAACCCAACATCTCTAGCTATGTGACGTGTAAAATAGTTTTTATCACGTTCTTTCACTCACTCGGGTTTGACACAAAAATAACACATCAAACCTTTAACAAACGTGATAATACCTTGACGGATTTGTTACCTAGCATGGTATGACATGTTATTTCGACATTAGAAAGTTTAAACGTGCTATTACATACCTCTAGTAATAAATAGAAACGGACACAAAGGTTATCTTCTTGACTGCACAGTTCTGGCGCTTTCTTTATTGTGAAGAATGGTGCCCGCCTGCCCGGAACTTCCTGTTCCCCCACTACTAACGGTCCGTGCATTCCGAGATCAGATTACAACATTTCATTATATTACTAAAAAAGTGTAAACTGTAGCAATTTATTTCCCTTTATAGTTTATTAGCCTAAGCATGACCTTCATCCACATAATTTCTCTAGGATTGGAACCGGTTCAGGGAAAGAACCGGAAAAAGTGTTCTATACTTTTCAGGAACAGCACAGTTATTTTAAAAGCATGGAATCCAGGTAATAACCTTATTTTACTTTCCGGGTATTTTTCTCCAGTCCCACAAAAATCGCAACAAAGCTCACTCTAGAAACGTATTCCAGTTACTGCCTTCCAGCTGGAATGGAAACCTTTGCCAGTGGGTGTGCGTGTGGAAACTACCTGCTCCTCCCCTCTGAAGCATAGGTTACTGTATCCTACTGACAACGTTACAAGCATGATTCAGAAATTAGGGAGATATGTTTAATTTGAGAAGAATGGATGAACTTTTTCAATGCTAGTTAAGGATACTATAGTCACCACGTTTCATATTGGATTTATTAACGACAAAAAGGTAAGACCTGTTTTTAATTCTAGTGCTGCACTGCACTGTACAAACAAGGTTGTTAGCTAGCTAGCTAACATTTGCTCTGGTCCAACGTTACACCAACTCTGAAGTTCAAAGACATTCAATGTTCCTCCATAGAAGCCACTCCTCCGTAGGTATAATTCTGTGGTCCTAATTCAGATAATGCAGGTCATAACACGATGCCCAGCTCTTCAATGCAAGCATCCTCTAATGAGCTCTCCACACCCGCAAAATGTCGCGCCTTACACTGTGATTGGCAGCACAGTTTGCTCTTAATGATTTTCCTATACAGATACTCTGTGGTTGTCACGAGAATTTTGTTATCTCAATGGTTGAAGTCAAACACTTCTTAAATCTTTGAATAATTCCCAGAGGTATAAATCTCTAGTTTAAATAAATTAAACAGACCCCTTACTGCAATGGTCATTCTTTATTCATGAGAGCTCTGAAAATCATACAATGCACAACGTGTTTTATACCAACCTAGTTGTTTCTTCCTGGATCTATTTCACACTCCAGCTGTGTTCGTGTGGTTGCTTTTCTGGTTCCTCCAGTATCAGGTCACACATACACAGACTTCCTTTACTGGTTTCACAAGACACAAATACTCTGTAGCTGGGCAAATATGCATCTTATACAAGCACATATGATTAACTCTCTAAGCTCTCTCACTGTCCTCACCCTAGATGGGGACATGTTTTTCAGTGTCTAGTTTCACATCCTGTTTTCTGTTATTGGTTTCACAGTGGCACTCTGCTTGCATAGATATAAAAATAAGCCAAAGCCCTTGTTTTACTTCTAACTAAGCTAAACACATTATCAGATTGTAGTTTTATGATTCTAACACATTTCACAAAGAATCGGAGTGTAATAATTAGTAATTACCAAATTCTTCTATCAGTGTTGTACTAGTGTATTTATTCTCCTACTTGGATGTCACTTCCACAAGCTTTAAATTGAGGGCCAGGTTGTCAGGATGTGTAATGTACACATTAATTACAAATACTCCTAAAGATACACTTCATTTTAACTAGCTAAATCCTGTGTAACAACTAGTAATTACATTGTACTTGGCTAACATTACATGTATTATGCTTTGAAATAGTGTCTTATTCTTCATCTGGGACTTGTATTTATTATGGATCCCCATTAGTTCCTGCCAAGGCAGCAGCTACACTTCCTGGGATCCAGCAAAATTAAGGCAGTTCATACAATTTAAAAAACATTACAATACATTCACAGATTTCACAACACACTGTGTGCCCTCAGGCCCCTACCACATATCTACAGTACAAAAATCCATGTGTACGTGTGTGTATAGTGCGTATGTTATCGTGTGTGTGTATGCATGTGTCTGCGCCTATATTTGTGTTGCTTCACAGTCCCCGCTGTTTGATAAGGTGTTTTTTAAATCTAATTGTACTACTTGCATCAGTTACTTGATGTGGGAAAGAGTTCCATGTAGTCATGGCGCTATGTAGTACTGTGCGTCTCTCATAGTCTGTTCTGGACTTGGGGACTGTGAAGAGACCTCTGGTGGCATGTCTTGTGGGGTATGCATGGGTGACCGAGCTGTGCGCCAGTAGCTCAAACAGACAGCTCGGTGCACCCAACATGTCAACACCTCTCATAAACACAAGTAGTGATGAAGTCAATCTCTCCTCCACTTTGAGCCAGGAGAGATCGACATGCATATTATTAATATTAGCTCTCTATGCTGCCGTGCTGCCCTGTTCTGAGCCAATTGCAATTTTCTTAAGTCCTTTTTTGTGTCACCTGACCACACGACTGTACAGTAGTCCAGGTGTGACAAAACTAGGGCCTGTAGGACCTGCCTTGTTGATAGTGTGGTTAAGAAGGTAGAGCGGCGCTTTATTATGGACATACAGTGGGGGAAAAAAGTATTTAGTCAGCCACCAATTGTGCAAGTTCTCCCACTTAAAAAGATGAGAGAGGCCTGTAATTTTCATCATAGGTACACGTCAACTATGACAGACAAACTGAGATTTTTTTTCTCCAGGAAATCACATTGTAGGATTTTTTATGAATTTATTTGCAAATTATGGTGGAAAATAAGTATTTGGTCAATAACAAAAGTTTCTCAATACTTTGTTATATACCCTTTGTTGGCAATGACACAGGTCAAACGTTTTCTGTAAGTCTTCACAAGGTTTTCACACACTGTTGCTGGTATTTTGACCCATTCCTCCATGCAGATCTCCTCTAGAGCAGTGATGTTTTGGGGCTGTCGCTGGGCAACACGGACTTTCAACTCCCTCCAAAGATTTTCTATGGGGTTGAGATCTGGAGACTGGCTAGGCCACTCAAGGACTTTGAAATGCTTCTTACGAAGCCACTCCTTCGTTGCCCGGGCGGTGTGTTTGGGATCATTGTCATGCTGAAAGACCCAGCCACGTTTCATCTTCAATGCCCTTGCTGATGGAAGGGAGGTTTTCACTCAAAATCTCACGATACATGGCCCCATTCATTCTTTCCTTTACGGATCAGTCGTCCTGGTCCCTTTGCAGAAAAACAGCCCCAAAGCATGATGTTTTCACCCCCATGCTTCAAAGTAGGTATGGTGTTCTTTGGATGCAACTCAGCATTCTTTGTCCTCCAAACACGGCGAGTTGAGTTTTTACCAAAAAAGTTCTATTTTGGTTTCATCTGACCATATGACATTCTCCCAATCCTCTTCTGGATCATCCAAATGCACTCTAGCAAACTTCAGACGGGCCTGGACATGTACTGGCTTAAGCAGGGGGACACGTCTGGCACTGCAGGATTTGAGTCCCTGGCGGCGTAGTGTGTTACTGATGGTAGGCTTTGTTACTTTGGTCCCAGCTCTCTGCAGGTCATTCACTAGGTCCCCCTGTGTGGTTCTGGGATTTTTGCTCACCGTTCTTGTGATCATTTTGACCCCACGGGGTGAGATCTTGCGTGGAGCCCCAGATCAAGGGAGATTATCAGTGGTCTTGTATGTCTTCCATTTCCTAATAATTGCTCCCACAGTTGATTTCTTCAAACCAAGCTGCTTACCTATTGCAGATTCAGTCTTCCCAGCCTGGTGCAGGTCTACCATTTTTTTTCTGGTGTCCTTTGACAGCTCTTTGGTCTTGGCCATAGTGGAGTTTGGAGTGTGACTGTTTGAGGTTGTGGACAGGTGTCTTTTATACTGATAACAAGTTCAAACAGGTGCCATTAATACAGGTAACGAGTGGAGGACAGAGGAGCCTCTTAAAGAAGAAGTTACAGGTCTGTGAGAGCCAGAAATCTTGCTTGTTTGTAGGTGACCAAATACTTATTTTCCACCATAATTTGCAAATAAATTCATTAAAAATCCTACAATGTGATTTTCTGGGAAAATATTTCTCAATTTGTCTGTCATAATTGACGTGTACCTATGATGAAAATTACAGGCCTCTCTCATCTTTTTAAGTGGGAGAACTTGCACAATTGGTGGCTGACTAAATACATTTTTTCCCCACTGTACTTCTCCCCATCTTAGCTACTGTTGTATCAATATGCTTTGACCATGACAGTTTACAATCCAGGGTTACTCCAAGCAGTTTAGTCACCTCAACTTGCTCAATTTCCACATTATTTATTACAAGATTTAGTTGAGGTTTAGGGTTTAGTGAATGATTTGTCCCAATTACAATGCTTCTAGTTTTAGAAATATTTAGGACTATCTTATTCCGTTCCACCCACTCTAAAGCTAACTGCAACTCTTTGTTAAGTGTTGCAGTCATTTCAGTCGCTGTAGTAGCTGACATGTATAGTGTTGAGTCATCCGCATACATAGACACTTGTATTAGATCTGTTTTCATAAGCTCAACCAAGTTAACCCAGATGGGATGCTTTATTTTGGAGGCAAGTGCTAGCAACAACATTGACTGGAGATATATTTTGAACAGTGCACATTCATGTTTAAGTAAATTATTTTTTATTTTACCATGTAAGTTGACTGAGAACACATTCTCATTTACAGCAACAACCTGTGAAATAGTTACAGCGGAGAGGATGGGGGATGAATGAGCCGATTGGAAGCTAGGGATGATTAGGTGGCCATGATGGTATGAGGGCCAGATTGGGAATTCAGCCAGGACACTGGGGTTAACACCCCTACTCTTACGATAAGTGGCATGGGATCTTTAGTGACCGCAGACAGTCAGGGCACCCGCTTCACGTCCCATCTGAAAGACGGCACACAGGGCAATGTCCCCAATCATTGCCCTGGGGCATTGGGGTGTTATTTGTTTTGACCAAAGGAAAGAGTGCTTCCTGCTGGCCCTTCAACACCACTTCCAGCAGCATCTGGTCTCCCATCCAGGGACCGACCAGGACCAACCCTGCTTAGCTTCAGAGGCTAGCTAGCAGTGTGATGCAGGGGAGTATATTGCTGGCAAATATTAATTAGTGCCTATTGAGCATAGGCTATAATATCTCAGACACCCAGAGCATCCACAAGGGATCCCAACCTTTGTCACAGTTGTTAATAAATCGGAATCACAGACCACAATTACTACCAGGTACATGTTATTACATTGTAACTATGTGTCATTACAGTTAACTACAATACTTGTTTACAGTGTAGTTACACATGTAATTACACTGTAATTAAGGACCCCATAAAAGGAAGTGTTACCGGCATCTCTTCTTTATGTATACGTTGATGTGCTTTAAGAAACCCTAGAGCACCCCTGTGGAAATCAAATTAGCATCATAATAACAATCCCCATCAAAATCTGTCTGTTTAAGCTAGAGATGTATTTTTTGCATGGGCTGCGTCTCAATCCACCACATCCTCTGAGGTCGGCCTTCCTCATCTGCGGTGGAAGAACTACAGTGTTGTTTGTCAGACCAGGAGACTTCTGTCTGTAGCGTCCGAGAAGTTTGGCCTACACATCGAAAGGTGAGACTCACCAACAAGTTCATGTCTGTTGTTTCGCTCTAGCACGCCTACAAGTGTCTGAAGGTAGCAGGTACCAGTTTAAAACATTTGTGGAAGTAAATATTGAAGTACTTAGTGCCCAAAAAAGGTGTTAAATATGTTTGACTTATCTTTCTTAATATAGAACAGAAACTTAAAAATCAACTTCCCTCTGAAAATGATTAGCAATATCATCCCCCACTCACTATCACAAGGGTTAGCAAATGTCAGGGTCAATTCCATTTCAATTACAGTCAATTCACAAAGTAACCCAAATTCCAATTCCACATTTTCCTCATTCATTTACAGATGGATACAATGCTGATTGGCAATGATGTTTAGATATCCTGTGGCATTCAAAAGTTGCTGCACTTTTATCAAGAGAACCAATATGTGCCATGAAAACACACCATCACCACCAGCCTGAAACACTGACACACAGCATGGATGCATGTACTCATGTTTATTTTCCCATACCCTAGTCCTCCCATCAGTACAAAACTCATCAAATCAGGCAATGCTTTTCAAATTCTCCATAGCCCACTGCAACTGCAGTTTCTTGCTGAAAGCTAATGGGGATCTATAATAAATACACAAAAACTACATCATTAAGGATCATAGCGTTCAGTCAATGTCATGGAAATAGCTGGTGTCCATAATGTTTTGTACACACAGTGTATGTTGTGTCTAACAGCTCATTCCCACAGAAAACTGCAGAAGGAATCAGTACCACCCAGTCAACCATCAGACTCCATTGTGAGACGCCTCAAAAGAGGATATTCAACCCTAAGGGCAAATCCAAGGTAATCTCAATATCTTTACAGTAGAAGCAAACAAAACACAGCAAAACTGACAAGGTGAACACTGATCAGTAAAGTAAATAGATGCTAACATTCTATAACGCTCCCTTTCCTCTGCACAGTTCTCTCACAGTGAGAAACAATTGGATTACAATGTAGTGTTCTATGCTTTCTTCATTTGATCCAATTAACTGTTACCACTTCTTTTATGAGATGAGTGACTAATCTTAGCTGGTCTGAGAGAACTGATGAGGATTTCACCTTTATACATTGGTGTCGTTTTAAATGGCCCAATCTGTAGAATCTCGTCTCACAGTCAGTGCAGTGATGAGGCTTCTCTCCAGTGTGTATCCGTTGGTGTGTTTTTAAGTGGTCCAGAGAGAAACTCTTTCCACAGTCTGAGCAGGAGTAAGGCTTCTCTCCTGTGTGTGTTCTCTGATGAACTTTTAGCTCAGTTGATGTTGTGAAGCATTTAACACACTCAGAGCAGGAGTAAGCCTTCTCTCCTGTATGTATACGTTCATGTGTTTTTAAGTGGTCCAGTCGAGAGAAACTCTTTCCACAGTCAGAGCAGGAGTAAGGCTTCTCTCCTGTGTGTGTTCTCTGATGAACTTTTAGCTCAGTTGATGTTGTAAAGCATTTTACACAATCAGAGCAGGAGTAAGGCTTCTCTCCTGTGTGTGTTCTCTGATGAACTTTTAGCTCAGTTGATGTTGTGAAGCATTTTACACAGTCAGAGCAGGAGTAAGGCTTCTCTCCTGTATGTATACGTTCATGTCTTTTTAAGTGGTCCAGTCGAGAGAAACTCTTTCCACAGTCAGGGCAGGAGTAAGGATTCTCTCCTGTATGTATACGTTCATGTCTTTTTAAGTGGCCCAGTCGAGATAAACTCTTCCCGCAGTCAGTACAGGAAAACAGATTCTCTCCTGTGTGTATTTTTAGGTGTATTTTTAACTTTGATAGAATTGAGAAACTCTCCTCACAATGTGGGCAGTGGTGAGACCTCTTAGCTCTGTGATCTTCCTGCTGTTGCTCTCTGGATGTAGAGAACATCTCAACATGGTCTCTTGTGTGAACAACAACAGAAGAACCAGTCAGTTGGTGTGATATACATGTCAATCAAATGTATTTTATGAAGCCCTTTTTACATCAGAAGTTGTCACAAAGTGCTTTACAGAAACCCAGCCTAAAACCCCAAAGAGCAAGCAATGCAGGTGTAGAAGCCATATCATCCTCCACTCACTATCACAAGGGTTAGTGTCATCCTCCACTCACTATCACAAGGGTTAGTAACTACACAGACTCATTTAATAGAACTTTAAAACATTGGCAGTTTGTCTACTTGACTTCTTTAGTCTACTCTCTGAGCACTCCAGATAGCCCAGTGAATAAAACACATGCTGGCAATACTGGTGTAAAACCATGCAAGGGTCAGTAGCATGAAATAATATCTACCTTCTCATTGAAACAGTTAATCATGAAACAGTTCTACTGCAACTTTTCATGCACATTGGGAAGTTGGAATGAATAACACAAACTTAGTTAGATAGAACCTGCTCTTACCATGAGAAACAGATTTCCCAATCTTCTCCTCCTCTTCTTCATCTTTAATGATGACATTCAACTCCAGTGTTTGACTGCAGTCTTCCAGCTTCACTGATGCCATCTCTGGATCCTGCTTAGCAAACTGGGCTCCACTGTCACAATCAGGACCCAGTGACTGTAGGTTTGGACTCAGTGTGGAAGGAGAGAGGCAGCTTGGGTTTGTCCTCACTATTGATGTTACCGGCCTCAGATTTAATTCTAGTCGTCCTGTAGTAACAATGAGAAACAGACACAAAAAGGTATTGTCTTGACAGTTCTGGCACTTTCTTTATTCTCTAAAAATATATTATATTTATTCTTGTTAAATTATCTACTTCAGTGCTCGACTTGGACTGAAATAGGTGCCGGTACTGTTTATATTTAGGTGCAGGAGCTCCACAATACTGTTGAGCTAACATTCTAAAAAGAGGAACAGGAGCTCAAGCACTAGATATTTGAGGTGCCGGTACTTAACCTATAGTAGATATTCCCAAATTCACATACAGTACCAGTCAAAAGTTTTAGAACACCTACTCATTCCAGGGATTCTTTATTTTTACTATTTTCTACATTGTATAATAATAGTGAAAACATCACAACTATGAAATTACATATGGAATCATGTAGTAACCAACAAAGTGTTAAACAAATCAAAATAACAAGTTCAAATAACAGACATCTCAACATCAACTGTTAAGAGGAGACTGCGTGAATCAGGCCTTCATGGTGGAATTGCTGCAAGGAAACCACTACTAAAGGACACCAACAAGACAAAGAACTTGCTTTGGCCAAAAAACATGAGCAATGGACATTAGACCGGTGGGAATCTGTCCAAATTTGAGATTTTTGGTTCCAACCGCAGTGTCTGTGACACACAGAGTAGGTGAACAGATGATCTCTACATGTGTGCTTCCCACCGTGAAGCATGGAGGAGGAGGTGTGATGGTGCTTTGCTGGTGATTTATTTAGAATTCAAGGCACACTTAACCAGCATGGCTACCACAGCAGTCTGCAGCGATACACCATCCCATCTGGTTTGGGCTTAGTGGGATTATTTGTTTTTCAACAGGACAATGACCCAACACACCTCCAGACTGTGTAAGGGTTATGTGACCAAGAAGGAGAGTGATGGAGTGCTGCATCAGATGACCTGGCCTCCACAATCAACCGACCTCAACCCAATTGAGATGGTTTGGGATGAGATGGACCGCAGAGTGAAGGAAAAGCAGCCAACAAGTGCTCAGCATGTGTGTGAACTTCTTCAAGACTGTTGGAAAAGCATTCCAGGTGAAGCTGGTTGAGAGAATGCCAAGAGTGTGCAAATCTGTCATCAAGGCAAAGGGTGGCTACTTTGAAGAATCTAAAATCTAAAATATATTTTGATTTGTTTAACACTTTTTTGGTTACTACATGATTCCATATGTGTTATTTTATAGTTTAGATGTCTTCACTATTATTCTACAATGTAGAAAATAGTAAAAATTAAGAAAAACCCTTGAATGAGTAGGTGTGTCCAAACTTTTGACTAGTGCTGTATATTTGCCACTGCTTGACAAAAAAAAAGATAACTTATAGTTAGTTAGAACCTGCTCTTACCATGAGAAACAGATTCCCCAATCTCCTCCTCCTCTTCTTCATCTTTAATGTTAACATTCAGCTCCAGTGTTTGACTGCAGTCTTCCAGCTTCACTGATGCCATCTCTGGATCCTGCAGTAAACTGGGCTCCACTGTAACAATCAGGACCCAGTGACTGTCGGTTTGGACTCAGTGTGGAAGGAGAGAGGCAGGCTGGGTTTGTCCTCACTGTTGATGTTACCGGCCTCAGACTTCAATCGGAGTCGTCCAGTAGTAATAAAGAGAAACGGACACAAAAGTTAGTCTTGACAGTTCTGGCACTTTCTTTATTCTCTAAAAATATATTAGATCAGGTAGCTAAGCATTGACAACAAACCATTTATTAATTTCACATTAGACACAAATTGCACACTTTAAATTAAACAACGTAAGTGCACTTAACCTACAGTAGATTTCAGAAATTCACATAAATGACTGAAAAACCATTTAGTACAAGGTTGCAGTTTGTTTTAGGCAGCACTATGTAATATTTTCCTGAATAACCGTCTTCACTGTATTATTTCAATCAAAAACCAATTGTATTTCCTGTTCACACCATAATAACATTTATAGATAAAGACAGAAACAACTGAATGTGTCTGAATATATGGAAAAAGGGGAGGGGTCTGAATACTTTCTGAATCCACTGTAAGGAATTGGCAACTCGTTCTCATTCTGAGAAATAAGGTAGGCCACTTGATTTCAACATCTGAACAAAGTGGACAGGCTAACATGCTTTTCAAACAGTTGGAGACAGACAGAATGGTGTGTTCATAACAGCTAAACTGTTCAACCTTGTTAGCAGACAGATCCAAGTTGGCTAAACCTGAAACATAAAGATTAGCTGGTTAATCACTAACACTTGAGAAATTGTTGATGAGACCTGTGTTAATTTTCTATAGCCAAATGCCTTCTACAATAAGTTTGTCAATTTGTAACAAAAAAATGCATTTTCATAGACCAACTTGAAAGCCAGATCAGTGATTAATGCCAATATAAGCAGGTTAAACTATTTTTATAAAATAATACAATAATTAGTGGGTCTTATTGGTTGTGGATGGCTTATATTTAGCCTAGGTTTAACTTCACAAGCCCTGAATTCATTAGATTATAGCTGACTGTTTGAAATGCAGTGTATTTGACCTTTAATTGTACAACACTTACTTAGAGAAAAACAAAATTGAGAAATCTTGAATCACCCATATGTTTGAAAAAACTCAAGATACAGCTGTATGATTTGTAGTGCATATCGCCCCGCCCTAACAGAGTACATTAGAGTAAAGTAGAATACAATACAGTATGTTATACTGTACTATACTATGTACTGTACTAAACTTTTCTTTCCTGTACTCTGCTGTACTGTACTTTCCAATCTTGTGAAACAGTAGCTATGTTTCCAATAACTTGTCCATAGATTTTTTTCTGGACATTTAGAAAAAGTTTGCACAGAAAATAGATACGACAATTGCCATCTAGGGTGTGTTTCCATGTAACTATCTTGTGTCGATAAAAACAGCTGGACGTAATGACTCACCCTGTACCGTCAAAATGGTTTGGCAATCATCATTTATTTAAAACACTGTTTCAATCCTCACTTGTCAGAATAAAGAAACTTTGACAAAAGAAAAACCCACCCGTCCAATGATTTAAAATGGTTGTCGAGCTTTAGAACATTTCTCCTATATCTGCCGTTTCCATTACACACGGTGCAAAGATTTTTTTTTTTGCAACATTGCTTTTGTCGAATGCACCTGGTTCAATGGAAACCTGCCTAATGATGTCTGAGTGATTGGTTCAGATTTGGTCCGGTCTAATGTTTGGGCCAAGTCAGTTAAGAACAAATTCTTATTTACAATAATGGCTTACCCTGGCCAAACCCGGCCGACGCTGGGCCAATTTTGCACCGCCCTATGCGACTCCCAATCACGGCCGTATTGTGATACAGCCTGGAATCCAACCAGGGTCTGTAGTGACAGATGCAGTGTCTTAGACCGCTGCGCCACTCGGGAGCCCTGTGACTAATCATTTTGTCTATTTAAGCTCTGAAAAGGCCTATCAGCTACCCAACTTTATTAGGAGTTATCCTGAGCCTATTTGCAATGAGAAACAATGCATTTGCACTGATTATCATGACAATTTAGCTGACGGGGTTAAACTCCCGGACAACAGTGGTTTCAGAGTCCTGCAATAGAGTGAAGACTCTAATATTTGTGTAAAGTATACATAGTTGTGTTCTGTGGCTGTCACTGAGTAGGCTGAACAATACATAGGTAGGGCTGTACAGTGCAATATGAATGTCCAATACAAACAAAAGAAACAGCATACTCAACTGGCGTAACGCGGTAAGGACCAAGAACGGGGTCGATATGGACCACAGGTCACAAAATAATTATATAATAATACTGTTTTGGTTGGGCTTCAACCCCTGGTATCATATAAACACACATAAGACATGGAAACAAGTAGAATTGGTTAAAAAGAGCAACAACTAAACATCTCAGCCCTGTCGTAAAATGTGCCAACAAGAGGGTTGTGAACAGTTTGGGGTCACAAGTTGGGGGTTTGTTACTACACCAATAAATGTCAATATCCATCCGGACCTTTGCCACCTAGGAAATGTGTGTGATCGGACCTTCTCAAATAGTACTGGAGTTCCCCTGCAATAGACTGACTGGGAAGGTGATTTCACAGTCAAAGTCCTGCAATAAGAGCTAAGATGCTAATATTTGTATAAACTCTTGAGAATTGTTTTCTGTGGGTGTCACCCGTTCCATGGGAGCACAATCCAACCCGTTTCATAAGTGCATATATGAACGCCCCCAATATAATTATGTGGTCTAATACCTCCACAGTGGGATTTCAACCGGTTTTCCCCGTTTATTTTCAAAATAATTAGTTTTTGTAATTCATTTTAAATTAAGTAACAACGTTTGACATGATTCCAATATTTTGTATCAGTTTGCATCACTTTCAATGAGGGCCTTTTATTTTGAGGGCGAACCGCAAATTCCACTATTGTGGCTAATCATTATTATGACTAGCTTCACATACATAGGGACAAGCGGGTACCAGGGCTGCGTCCAGCAGGAGGATGGAGACGTTGGCCACGATCAGATACAAATGTATTATGTAGAGCAAACATGCCTCTGATTCTAATGAATCATGTCACTTCTATTCAGGGTATTTCTATCTGCAACTTTCCAAAACATTTTTGTACTGAACATGCCCAGGCGAAACGCACTGACCTATATACGAACCTGGAAAGCCTCACAAATGAACACGTGTAATGGACCCAGCGCCATGTGCTTGTAAAATATATTTTATCACGTTCTTCAATCACTCAGACTGACACAAACAATACACAAAACCTTTCCCTTAATGTGATAATACCTTGACTGATTTGTTATCTAACATGTTATGACGTTATTTCGATATTAGACAGTTTAAACGTGCTATTACATACCTGTAGTAATAAAGAGAAACGAAAAACACAGTCCTGTCGTTTTCTTTGTTCTGAAGAATGTTGCGCGCCTCCCCGGAAGTTCCTGTTCCCCAACTACCACAATGCAACAGCGACATCTTCTTCTTCTTCTTCTTCTTCTTCTGTGGGTTTTATGGCAGACTACATCCAAATGTTGTATTGCCGCCACCAACTGGACGGTTTGAAACCACAAAATAAATTAAATAAAAAATAAATCCATACTTAATAGTGATACTAACTTACTCCACCCTAATAAAAATAGTACATTGCCAAAACAAACAAAACTCCCATTTCTTCCTTCCTTTAAATCTCCATATCTCCCTTCTCAGTCTCTAGGACCTGAGATGGTGGTACGGCTTTTGACAATATTCCATGTAACTCTTTTGCCAATAAATCTTTCAGCCCCAGGAACCGTTCTGCCGCAACCACAATGATTTCTATCTTCCTAGATCTTTTCTCCACCTTGGCAGTGCCGTTAATCACCATTGCGATAAAGGCCACAAAGTCCACCTTTTTAACCTTTAAAATGTCAGGATCATCTTGTTGAAAGGCAACCCCTGCAGCTTGCATTGAAGGCTTATCCACCACCATTATATTTACTGTAAAGATAACCCCCAACAACTACAATGATTCAGTAGATCAATAATGTTACAGTACTCTAGCATGTCTCACAGCTGCTTATGCTGACAAAACATGTTAGTGAATAGGTCAGATTTAGCTTTGTGATGCTGATTTAAACCTCCTGTCTTGTTCCGCTTCAGAACAACAGTAAATATGTCACTTGAAACATAGTTTTTTGGTAATTCATTACACAAAAGAGAAGAGCTTGACTAGAACAAATTCATATACATACTATTTTTCATTGGCAGATAAATTAAACAGGCTTGAATTAAGCCTTAATGACTATTAATGACTAAAATAACTCATCTAGTTTTAAAATACAATTTAATAAACAAAAAGTATCCACCCAAACTAATGGTGAAAACTGATCATCACACCATCTCTATATGATACATGTGTCTACTAGCTCATTCCCACAGAAAACTACAGAGGGAAGCAAAACCACCCAGTCAACCAGCCTCACAGAGGATATTCAACCCTAAGGGCAAATCCAAGGTAATCTCAATATCTTTACAATAGAAGCTAACAAAACACACCAAAACTGACCAGGTGAACACTGATCAATAAAGTAAAGAGAGGCTAACATTCTATAACGCTCCCTTTCCTCTGCACAGTTCTCTCACAGTGAGAAACAATAGGATTACAATAGAGTGTGCTATGATTTCTTGAGAATTAAGTGATGGAATGATTTTAATCTTAGCTAGTCAGACAACTGATGAGGATTCTCACATGTATGTGGCCATGTTGAGAGAAACTCTTCCAACCGTCAGAGCAGGAGTACCAGATCCCTTGATATTTTACAGCTCTTCCCACAATCAGAGCAGGGAAATAGATTATCTCCTGTGTGTATTTTTAGGTGAATTTTTTTAGCTTTGATAGAATTGGGAAAATCTCCTCACAATGTGGGGAGTGGTGAGACCTCTTAGCTCTGTGATCTTCCTGCTGTTGTTCTCTGGATGTAGAGAATGTCTCAACATGGTCTCCTGTATGAACAACATCAGGGATGAAAAGAAAGGCGGAGAGAGACGGAGATAATGAGACAAATATATTAAGGAGCATATTTCATCACTGATGGGATTCTTTAAAAAGTACTTCCCTGAAAACAGTTCCCAATATGACTGGGTCAGAGATCCTTTTAATGCACCAGCTCCAACTGGTTTCAGCTCTGCAGAGGAGGACCAGTTCATTGATATGACGTCTGACTCCACATTGAGACTGAGGTTCACATCACAGACACTGAGTGAATTCTGGCTGAGTGTAGAGAGGCAGTATCCACTCTTAGGGCAGAGGGCCATGGGCATTCTTCTTCCTTTTGCAACATCTTATCTTTGTGAGACTGGCTTCTCTGCTGTTGCTGCACTGAAGACCAAGTACAGGTCCCAGCTAAACATTGAGCAGGAGCTGAGAGTTGCAGTATCATGCTTCAAACCCCGCTTCGAAAAGCTGTGCACTGCAAAACGTGCTCATTGTAGCCATTAATCCTGACTTCCTCATTTTGATTTTTAAAAAATCAGCACAAATTGTTTTATTCATTTATGTTTTATAGGTCAGTGTTTCATATATTGTACTCCTGAGTTAATGTTGCTGATCAATTTGAATGTATTATTATTTATTGATTATATTTTATTTTATTTTTCAGTATCAAATGGTCAAAAAAAAATTACAGTTTGAATAAGGATTGAATTATTTTTTTAATTTCAGGCAAATCGATGCACTTTAAGTATTTTCTGTTACAGACTAAAAAAATGTAATAAAGTTATTCTTTGTAAGTTGATCTATATTTCTTTTTTGTTTTCTTTAATGTTAATAAGGATACAATGTTATGCAGAGGTGTACTTATAATAATTTTATAGACAAATGATATTATTTACAGTCGCAGCGGAGAGTTGGGGGGCGCGAAATGTTTACTTCTTCCTAGGGGGGGGGCGCAACAGAAAATAATTGAGAAGCACTGCCCTAACCTAACGTATCAGGAGTAAAATAAATGCCTAAACCAGGTCCACAGAAACCAGAAGCTTCCGGTTTTCAGGCTTTGCCTTCCTCTCTGCCTTTTCCCTGAAACACGGATGCTTCCGGTGTTTGTTGACTCCGCTGAGGGTGCAGGTACCGAGACTAAAACCCCAAAGAGCAAGCAATGCAGAAGCACAGTGGCTAGGAAAAACTCCCTAGAAGGAAGGAACCTAGGAAGAAACCTAGAGATGAACCAGGCTCTGAGCAGTGGCCAGTCCTCTTCTGGCTGTACTGGGTAACAAATGACTTAATATAAGTATGCTGTACAATACAGGGGAATAAAACTATTCTAAAGTGTTACGAGCCATATCATCCTCCACTCACTATCACAAGGGTTAGTAACCATCAGGGTTGGGGTCAATTCCATATCAATTCACATTTTAAAATTTGACTAATTCAGCAGACTCTCTTATCCAGAGTGACTTACAATAGTGCATTCATCTTCAGATAGCTAGGTGAGACAACAACGCATCACAATCGTATCAATTAAATTTTCTAGGGTGCAGAAAGGGAGTAGAGTAGGGTCCAGGAGGCAAAGTCAGAGTCATGAGAGAGGATAGGATAAAATAGGCGAGAGAAGGGGGAGAGAGAGAGTGAAGATTGGGGCGGTGCATGACCATCTGGGTTAGGGCTGAGTGGGAGGAGCATGACCATCTGGGTTAGGGCTGAGTGGGAGGAGCATGACCATCTGGGTTAGGGCTGAGTGGGAGGAGCATGACCATCTGGGTTAGGGGCTGAGTGGGAGGAGCATGACCATCTGGGTTGGGGCTGAGTGGGAGGAGCATGACCATCTGGGTTAGGGGCTGAGTGGGAGGAGCATGACCATCTGGGTTAGGGGCTGAGTGGGAGGAGCATGACCATCTGGGTTAGGGCTGAGTGGGAGGAGCATGACCATCTGGGTTAGGGCTGAGTGGGAGGAGCATGACCATCTGGGTTAGGGCTGAGTGGGAGGAGCATGACCATCTGGGTTAGGGCTGAGTGGGAGGAGCATGACCATCTGGGTTAGGGCTGAGTGGGAGGAGCATGACCATCTGGGTTAGGGCTGAGTGGGAGGAGCATGACCATCTGGGTTAGGGATGAGTGGGAGGAGCATGACCATCTGGGTTAGGGCTGAGTGGGAGGAGCATGACCATCTGGGTTAGGGCTGAGTGGGAGGAGCATGACCATCTGGGTTAGGGCTGAGTGGGAGGACCATGACCATCTGGGTTAGGGCTGAGAGATGGAGAGAAAAGGAAACAAAGTAGGGATCAGAGACTTGGAGGGGGGTTGCAGTGAGATTAGTAGGAGAACAGCCTCTAGTGAAGATGGGGTCAAGCAGTGGGAGGGGACTGGGAAAGGGTGAGGTCAAAAGAGGAAAGGTGTTTCCAGTAAACCAATTTTCCTGATTGAAAAACATTGAAGAGAATTGGAATTAGAATGACAGTGTACTTCCTGAATTGACTGGAATTTAAATGGAATTGACACCAACCCTGGCAACTACACAGACTCATTTCATAGAACTTTAAAACACTGGCAGTATGTCTACTTCACTTCTTTAGTCTACTCTCTGATCACTCCAGATAGCCCAGTTAATAAAACAAATGCTGACAATACTGGTGTCATCCATGCAAGTCTCAGTAGCATGAAATAACATATATCTTATCATCGAAACAGTTCTATAACAACTTTTCATGCACAACGATAAAACAAGCTTTGTTGTGTTGAGTTCTTCAGGGGTGTCAGAATGACAGAATGAACTTATGGAGGTCTTACTTTTGGAGATAACTCCTAGATGTAGATAGTACTATAGTGGCGGGCCCAACCCCAGACTTCTCTTTTATCAACCCAAAGGTTTTACTGTCTTCTCAGGAATTCAGCCTTCTCTGTGTTGCTCCCCACATCCCCCTATTCTGAATGATGCATTATCTCACCATCCCTCATTCTGAATGATGCATTATCTCACCATCCCCCATTCTGAATGATGCATTATCTCACCATCCCCCATTCTGAATGATGCATTATCTCACCATCCCCCATTCTGAATGATGCATTATCTCACTATCCCCTATTCTGAATGATGCATTATCTCACCATCCCCCATTCTGAATGATGCATTATCTCACCATCCCCCATTCTGTCACACCTCTGAGCTCCTGTTGTGATAACATACTGTAGGTCTGATATCTGATTGGACGTTAACTCAACTGTAATGTTATTGATCAACAACTCCGATTTTGAATCCAAACATGGTCAAATGGTTCTAAAAGGGTCTTAGCTTCAATGTGTCTTTCTCTTTTGTTCTTGACCTGCTGTGGTGAGATATATACTGAGTGTACAAACATTAGGAACACCTTCCTAATATTGAGTTGCACCCCCTTCTGCCCTCAGTAAAGCCTAACTTTGTCAGGGCATGGACTCTACAAGGTGTCGAAAGCCTTCCACAGGGATGCTGGCCCATGTTGACTCCAATGCTTTCCATAGTTGTGTCAAGTTGGCTGGATGTCCTTTTGGTGGTGGACCATTCTTGATACCCACGGGAAACTGTTGAAACTGCGGGAAACTGCGTTGTAGTTCTTAACACACTCAAACCGGTGCGTCTGGTGCCTACTACCATACCCTGTTCAAAGCACTTAAATATTTTGCCCATTCACCCTCTGAATGAAACACATACACAAAAAATCCTTCTTTAACCCGTCTCCTCCCCTTCATCTACACTGAAGTGGATTTAACAAGAGTCATCGATAAGGGATCATAGCTTTCACCTGGTCAGTCTATGGCAGGGAAAGAAGCAGGTGTTCCTAATGTTTAATACACTCAGTGTACACCGTCTTTCTCTTTACCCCTCTCCCATGAGCTGTGGGCCATGACACAAGCTATGGATTCTCTCTATCTCATGAACTATGGGCCACGACACAAGCTATGGATTCTCTCTATCCCATGAGCTGTGGGCCACGACACAAGCTATGGATTCTCTCTATCCCATGAGCTATGGGCCACGACACAAACAATGGATTCTCTGTCTTTCTCTTCCTGTCTGATCATGTTTAGATACTTAATGTTTTGTTAATGTCAGTATTGACTTGTAACTTAGGCTTTATGCATTGGGCGGAAGGTAACTGAAAGGTTGCTGGTTCGAATCCCCAAGCTGGCTAGGTGAAAAATCTGTCGATGTGCCCTTGAGCAAGGCACATAACCCAAGTTCCTCTAACAATTAACAATTTAAAAAATGTAAGTAAATAGTTAATTTTACAATGTCATTAAATCTAGAGTGGTGTAAATCTCGACTCTGGAGCAGTGGAAACGCGTTCTCTGGAGTGATGAATCACGCTTCACCATCTGGCAGTCCGACGGACGAATCTTGGTTTGGCGGATGCCAGGAGAATGAAAAAAAATAAAATAATGGCGGACGGGTGGTGCGGCAGGTGCCGCTTCTCATTCGAATGCTGTAATTTTATCTAAACCATCAGGTGTACGCCGACCCCAGCTAAGTAACTCATGCAAAGAGTTAAAACGCAATTATGTGTTTTATCTCCAGTACTCTGCCATGATTGTCAGTTATGTAGCTGCTCTACTTATAATCTCAGTGCGTCCTTGCTGGGATGACACAATCAGTCTACTACCGGAGAATATTAACACCAAACACAAACACATTGGTTCACCGTTCCACGGGAGCGGTCAGTACACAGCATACCATAATGTTCTGAATAATGGCCAAGTCTACCTCGCTCCTTATTCTACTGAACCGCTTAGGCGCAACAAACACAAGTCCAACATTTATCGGAAACTGTTAAACTACCTGTTCACTACCCTCCTGCTCTCCGGGGATGTGCAACTCAATCCTGGGCCCAACATCACCGAGCCAGCGATACGCACCGGAGTGGAGGGCGGTGGATGGCCTCGTCCACTGATCGTCGCCGCTGTGGAGGTGGGTGAGTGCTATAATAATATAATATAATATAATATAATAATAATAATATGCCATTTAGCAGACGCTTTTATCCAAAGCGACTTACAGTCATGCGTGCATACATTTTTGTGTATGGGTGGTCCCGGGGATCGAACCCACTACCTTGGCGTTTCAAGCGCCGTGCTCTACCAGCTGAGCTACAGAGGACCACGGTGGTCCTGTGGTTTCTCTCGACTCACCCGGCTCCAGGATGGATTTTGACTCTTCAAACATACCAAAGTCGCTATATGCGATCCCTGACTCTGCTTCTGGTACGCAAGCTGTTTTAATTAGTTCCCCGCATCCAGTGCAGGCGGGAGGGATTGTTAATTGCGCTACCGAACTGCCCCTAATCAAAATGAAACAAAACGGCCTAAACCCAGCCGTCAGAAAACACAGAAAATTTAACTTTTTTCAATGTGTCAATCACTCTCGAGTCATCTGGGACCCACGAGCTAAGCCCAAGGGACTACTAGGGGGGCACTTGAACATTCGTAGTGTCATTCCAAAAAGTGATCAAATTCAACATCTACTCACAGACTCCAACCTTGACTTTCTCTGCCTCTCAGAGACATGGCTCCATAGAAACTCTCCATCTGCTGCTTTGATTGTGCCTGGCTACAATGTTTTCAGGAGAGACAGGACTGAAGGAAGAGGAGGGGGTGTGATGATTTATATTAAAGAACATATCCGATGTAAACAAATTGAGTGGTCATGTGATAATGAACTAGAATGTATTGGCCTGAACATTATACTGTCTCCCCAAATGTATTTTACCCTCATTGGAATGTATAGGCCACCTTCCACCAAAAGTGTGTTTTTTGATCAGTTTAATAACATGCTTAGGGAATGTGATTTTGGGAAAGAGGTCATCTTAATGGGAGATTTTAACATTAATTATGAAGACAAGTGTTGTAGGAAAACCCTCAAACGGATCACTAATACCTTTGACCTTACACAGCTAGTTAAAGGGCCAACCAGGGTGACTTGTTGCTCTAAAACACAGATTGATTTGGTGTTCAGTAATAAACCAGAGAGAGTGACTAAATCATTCAATATGGTTACTGGGCTATCTGATCATAATCTGACACTTATAGCCAGAAAGCTGTCTAAGAGCAGGTTTAACCTCTCTACTGTTAGAAAGCCTGATCAACTAAGAATACCTAAGAGTGAATTAAGCCATTTTGAAAATGCAATTAAGGGAATTAACTGGAATGATCTCGTCCTATGCAGACGTGGAAGCTGATAGTCAAGTTTTTCTATCCACAATCCAGACTACATTAAATGGTTTCCTAAAGAAAATCAAATCCAAACCTGGCCAAAAGAGCACTCTTCCTTGGCTAAATGGAGAAATCTGGAAATTGATGAAAGAACGAGATTATTATCTAAAAATAGCCCTAAGATCCAAATTAGAGCATGACAGACGTAGGTTTACCATGTTGAGAAATAAGGTGATGAAAGAAATCAGACAGGCCAAGGCAAACTTTTTTATTAACATAATTGGTGAAGCAAAGGGAAATTCTAAACTGATCTGGGAGAATCTAAAAAAAGTTAACAGGGAAAGACCATAGTAACACTGCAAAAAGACTAGAAATCATGGTGAATAACAATCTAACACAGGATGCAGTCGAAATAGCAATAGCCTTCAATTCCTACTTTATTGACTCTGTCAGGGTACTGACACAGAACCCCTCCACTGGTTTCTTGGGCTCAGTGCTAGTAAATGATGCTCAACCTGTCTTCATCATAAGGGAGGTTTCTGAGTCAAAGGTAGACAAGGTGATTAGCTCACTAAAGAACTCTAAAGCCAAAGATGTGTTTGGGATGGACTCTACCTTTCTTAAAAACTACAAAGAGTCACTCATTGGCCCCATTACTAAGGTCACCAACACATCTATTGGTCTCGGGGTGTTTCCAAGGGTATGGAAGTCGGCCATAATAACGTCCATCTTTAAATCAGGCGACCCTGCTGACGTGAGTAACTACAGGCCCATTAGTATACTACCTGTGGTGTCAAAGGTTGTTGAAAAGTGTGTAGCAGAACAACTGATTGCCCACCTCAACAACAGCCCCTTCACATTACATTCCATGCAGTTTGGCTTCAGAGCGAAACACTCCACAGAAATGGCCAACTGCTTTTTTCTGGAAAATGTGAAGTCCAAGATGGACAAAGGGGGCGTTGTTGGGGCTGTGTTTCTGGACCTAAGGAAGGCTTTTGATACTGTTAACCATGAGATTCTCATCACAAAATTGTCCAAGTTCAACTTTTCCCCCGATGCCTTGAGATGGATGAAATCATACCTTGAAGGCAGAACTCAGTGTGTCAGAGTGAGCAATGAACTGTCGCCCACTCTTAGCTATGATGTGGGTGTGCCCCAAGGGTCAATACTGGGGCCCCTCCTGTTCAGCCTGTACATTAATGATCTGCCTTCTGTCTGTACTGGGTCTGAAGTTCAAATGTATGCAGATGATACAGTGATATATGTGCATGCAAAGAGCAAACAACAAGCTGCACAAGAACTCACTACTGTAATGGTCCAGGTTACAAAGTGGCTCAGTGACTCGTGTTTGCATCTCAATGTGAAAAAACTGTTTGCATGTTCTTCACAAAGAGGGCAACAGATGCTACTGAGCCAGAAGTCTATGTGTCAGGGGAGAAGCTCCAGGGGGTATCTGATTTTAAGTACCTTGGCATCATACTTGATTCCAACCTCTCTTTTAAAAAGCATGTGAAAAAGGTAATTCAAATAACCAAATTCAACCTAGCTAATTTCCGATTTATACGAAATTGTTTGACTACAGAGGTAGCAAAACTGTACTTCAAATCTATGATACTCCCCCACTTAACATACTGCTTGACTAGTTGGGCCCAAGCTTGCTGTACAACAGTAAGACCTATTCAGTCTGTCTACAAACAGGCTCTCAAAGTGCTTGATAGGAAGCCCAATAGCCATCATCACTGTCACATCCTTAGAAAGCATGAGCTCCTGAGTTGGGAAAATCTTGTGCAATACACCGATGCATGTCTTGTATTCAAGATCCTAAATGGCTTGGCTCCCCCTCCACTCAGTATTTTTGTAAAACAGAAAACCCAAACATATGGCAGCAGATCCACAAGGTCTGCCATGAGAGGTGACTGTGTAGTTCCCTTAAGGAAAAGCACCTTTAGTAAATCCGCTTTTTCTGTGAGAGCTTCCCATGTCTGGAATACACTGCCATCAGACACACATAACTGCACCACATATCACACTTTCACAAAATGCTTGAAGACATGGCTAAAGGTCAATCAGATTTGTGAACATGGTCCCTAGCTGTGTGTTGCCGCTTTCCATGTCTGTTGTCTGTAACTTGTGAGGTGTGGAAACACTTTGTTGCTTTTATGAATTTTGTCTTGCTGCTTTTTGTTCTATGTTGCTCTGTCTGTATGCTACGTCTTGCTTGTCCTATGTTGCTATGTCTGTATGCTGTGTCTTGTTCTATGTTGTTATTGTCTATATTGTAATTGTTTTTAATAACCTGCCCAGGGACTGCGGTTGAAAATTAGCCGGCTGGCTAAAACCGGCACTTTTACTGAAACGTTGATTAATGTGCACTGTCCCTGTAAAAATAAAAATAAACTCAAACTCAAACTCTATTTACCTTTAGTATTCCACTATCAGACCAATTCTTGCTAGTCAACATCAACTCATTGCCTAATGCTTGCTTGCATATTTTAATCATCTTTATGGTGTCAGATAAACATTTTAGTAGACTTTGTTAATACATAAATTGAAGTATTTTCATGAGTAGCAGGTGAGGTGTACTGTATATATGATCACTAAAGAACCTGCTCTTACCATGAGAAACAGATTTCCCAATCTTCTCCTCCTCTTCTTCATCTTTAATGTTGACATTCAGCTCCAGTGTTTGACTGCAGTCTTCCAGCTTCACTGATGCCATCTTTGGATCCTGCAGTAAACTGGGCACCACTGTCACAATCAGGACCCAGTGACTGTAGGTGTGGACTCAGTGTGGAAGGAGAGAGGCAGGCTGGGTTTGTCCTCACTGTAAATTACATTTACATTTACATCATTTAGCAGATGCTCTTCTCCAGTGCGACTTACAAATTGGTGCATTCAACTTATGATAGCCAGTGGGACAAGCACTTTTTTTATGGGGGGTGGGGGAGGGGGTAGAAGGATTACTTTATACTATTCCAGGTATTCCTTAAAGAGGTGGGGTTTCAAGTGTCTCCGGAAGGTGGTCAGTGACTCCGCTGTCCTGGCGTCTGTAAACTCCGGACAGATTTGAACAATTGCTGCCTAAAATGCTGTGGTGCTTACTAACACAACAGGAAATATTATGTTACATGAATTCTCAGCTCTTTCATTCTGAATATTCATATCAATGAATCACCCTCAAATGGACCATCAATACCAGAGTTCTACAATATGTGACGTCACGAGAGGCTACACAGCTTTCAGCGGGATTGCTCAAGTAGTGCAAGGAGACAAGGTTAAAACAAAACAAGGATTTTATTATAGGTCTTGGGAAATTAACGAAAATATAACAAAATTCTGTTCTCTTGTGGCTCTTTAAGGGTTAACAGTTCAGGGATGTCTCTTCCACATCCAAAATCATAATTCTCACTTGCTCAGATAACTTTTCCCCAGCCTTACTGTAGTCCACGTTGCAGCTAGTGGCCAACCCAGCAAAAAGTCCTTCCAAATGTCTCTCACGTATTTCCACAGGTGCATATATCCAAAGGTGAGTATTTCCCAAAGGTAAGTATCTCCAAATCCTTATATTCCTCATGGAAGTGGACGTGCAGCACTCTTGTCCTCCAGAGAGCCCAGGTTGGAGACTGTGTCTCTTCACCCCCCACACACTCTCTCAGTGTGTCTCTTCCCTTCCCAAACCTTCAGCTCATCAGCTCCTCATTTGTTTCAGCTGCGTGGGAAGATTGGCCATAGAGGGGTGGAGTTCCCGACCCTACCAGCAGATGGAGCCATAGCTGTCTAGGTTTGCAGCCACCTCAGGGGGATGTAACGTCCCTCCAGGACACAGCCTCTCGTGACATCACACATCCCCCTCCTCGGGACCGACGTCCTCGTCGGGGTAAAGGCAGCGAAGAAGGCATCACGCCGGGAGAGGGCGTCCGCATTGCCGTGGTGCTTGCCAGCCTGCTCTCTCTTCAACTCCTCCACCTCTAGGACCAGGGACTCAGCCTCCTGTTGTCTCTCCTTGAGTTTCTTACTGAACGCATCAGCCTTGGTTTTAGCAGAGTTTAGCTTCTGTTGAGCAGCTTTCAGTTCCTTCTCTCTCTCTGCCTCCGCATTCTTCATCTTGTTCTCCAACACCTTGTACTTCTCCTCTGCCTTCTTCTGGACCTCCTTACTACTGCGCAGGGTCTCCTCACACTCCTCGATGGTCCTGCGCAGCCTCTCCAGCTCCTCCTGTTGCTTATGGAAGGAGCTCTGTTGGAGTTTAGCCTGGAGGATATCTAACTCTTCTGTCTTCATGTCTAACTGTTGCTTTAACAAACGATACCTCTCAGCGGTCCCCTTCAGACCAGACAGTTCTTTGTCCAGATTCTGTAGCTCCGTCTCTGTGTCGGTCTGGGCACCTGCCATCCCTAGCAGAGCCCGGGCGGGAGTGAGTAACTCGGAGGATTGCACCGGAGCCTTCCCAGGATGAGTCTTGCCTCTCCGTTTCCGAGGTACTCGGGTTATCCTCTCCTGAGACTCTCTCCAGAGTGGGTAAAAGGCTGGGCAGTCTCGTCCAATTAGGACAGGGACGGGGAGGGAATCAACCACCCCGCCGTCGTGTGTATGGTTCCCCGTGTGCTGGTCATTGTAAGTTCAGTAATGGGGTATTCTCTGGTGTCCCCATGGACACAGGAAACTGGGAGGACTTTCCCCGGGGGTCAGACACGTTGGGCCCACCAAATCCTTACGCACCAGGGTGGCCCGGCTACCAGAATCCAGTAAGGCCTCCACATCATGGTGATTCACAGTTACCGGGCAGGTGGGGGTCGATCTGGGCCGCCATCTACGACTCCCAAGAGCGAGGCAAAACGATGTGTGGGTGCTGAGCTGGAGGACTCCGCAGTGGGCATAGGTTCATCGGCTGGTTTCCCACACTGCCAGGAGATATGTCCCATCTCCCCACACCGGTAACACTGTCGAGGTTCCCCATCCTGGTGTACTCTTCTTGGACCCGCCTGGTTTCTGGCTCCCCCTGGAGCCGGGATAAGTCCTGACGTGGCTGGGTTCGAGACCTTGGGGTCCTTTGGACGGGTTCTTCCCATTTGTGGTGGGGCCGCCCTCCTGGGGTCTTTTCGGGAAGCCTTCAGCATCTCCGCTGTGGCCTGGTACTTTTCCACAGCTTCCACGGTCAGATCAGCCGTGGTCAAGGCCTGTTGACTGATGAACCGTTTTGCCTCATAAGGCAGGGCGCGTAGGTAACGATCCACCACAACGGCCTCCACCACCGCCGCTGCTGTATTCCTCTGCGGATCAAGCCATTTCCTTGCGATTCGGACAAGTTCATGCATCTGCGCCCGAGGAGGTTGGTCTGGTTGGAAGGTCCAGCTGTGAAAGCGCTGGGCCATACCAAACCTTGTGAGTCCATATCTGCTGAGGATCTCAGACTTCAGGGCATCATAGTCAGTAACCTGGTCAGGGCCCAGGTCCCGGACAGCATTCAGCGCTTCCCGGTTAGGAAGGGGGGCTAACAGACCAACCCACTGTTGCTTGGGCCAGGCTTCCCTAGTGGCCGTGGCCTCAAATGCATGCAGGTATGCCTCAATGTCATCGGTAGCTCCCATCTTAGATATAAAGTCACTTGCCTTTATTGGGCGGGTATTTTGGACCACCCTCTGTCTCTGCAACTGCAATTCCTCTGCCTTCAGAAGGTTGGCTTTCTTTTGCTCCTCCAAGAGAGCCACGTTTGCTTGCATCTGGGCTTGCTGGCCAGCAACAAGGGCTTTCAATATGTCCTCCATTTCAGTCGGCGGGGAGCCTACGGCCAACTTGGAAAACTGGGTGATCAAACCTTCGGTATCCTCCTCTGACATGCACTATTAACGCTTGAGCGTGCCCGTATTCTCCACCATCTGTGACGTCACGAGAGGCTACACAGCTTTCAGCGGGATTGCTCAAGTAGTGCAAGGAGACAAGGTTAAAACAAAACAAGGATTTTATTATAGGTCTTGGGAAATTAACGAAAATATAACAAAATTCTGTTCTCTTGTGGCTCTTTAAGGGTTAACAGTTCAGGGATGTCTCTTCCACATCCAAAATCATAATTCTCACTTGCTCAGATAACTTTTCCCCAGCCTTACTGTAGTCCACGTTGCAGCTAGTGGCCAACCCAGCAAAAAGTCCTTCCAAATGTCTCTCACGTATTTCCACAGGTGCATATATCCAAAGGTGAGTATTTCCCAAAGGTAAGTATCTCCAAATCCTTATATTCCTCATGGAAGTGGACGTGCAGCACTCTTGTCCTCCAGAGAGCCCAGGTTGGAGACTGTGTCTCTTCACCCCCCACACACTCTCTCAGTGTGTCTCTTCCCTTCCCAAACCTTCAGCTCATCAGCTCCTCATTTGTTTCAGCTGCGTGGGAAGATTGGCCATAGAGGGGTGGAGTTCCCGACCCTACCAGCAGATGGAGCCATAGCTGTCTAGGTTTGCAGCCACCTCAGGGGGATGTAACGTCCCTCCAGGACACAGCCTCTCGTGACATCACAAATACTATTTACATAATCAACTGGACATTACAACAGCCTGAACCTCAATATAGTCCTGGGCATATATTGAACTCTAACAATGGGGGATGGAAAGGGTCTGTTGAAATGAATACTGTAGTGGTGTGAGAAAGGTAACACAAGCTTCCTCTCTGGTTCCACTCCCCAATAGTAACTGGGTCATTTTAAAACACATAAAAATGAAAAAAAGACAAATAATATATTTGTTGTCTTATTTAATTGTTACCAAAGAAGAAAACCTGTCTAAGTCCTTTATACTGAAAACATCTATTCATATGCATTATAGAAAATAATGGGGACTAGCAAATTGGATTGTCCCAATGGTGATGTGTAGAGGTGTAGTGACATGTTTTGACTAGATAAATAATATAGAAGAGAAATTGGCTCAGTTAAAATGTTTCTAGTCAAAAATGTATATTTGGGTGTCGTGTTCAAAAGGCATATTTTGTATTTATATTGAATTTATTTTATTAAACTTTTATATGAACATTTTCCCCAGTGATAAAACACAGTGCTAAAGGTTTTAAAACAGAGGCTGACGTATGCCTGTAGATTACATCACCATAATCAAGCACTGGGATTTGGAGTTGGTCTAGGGTTTCCGGGATGATGGTGTTGATGTGAGCCATGACCAGTCTTTCGAAGCGCTTCATGGCTACCGACGTGAGTGCTACGGGGCGGAAGCCATTTAGGCAGGTTATCTTCGCTTTCTTGGGCACAGGGACAATGGTGGTCTGCTTGAAACATGTAGGTATTATGGACACGGTCAGGGAGAGGTTGAAAATGTCAGTGAAGACACCTGCCAGTTGGTCTCTGTTTGTAAGTCATGGATATAATATGCCTCTCTCTGTTTGTAAGTCATGGATATAATATGTCTCTCTCTGTTTGTAAGTCATGGATATAATATGTCTCTCTCTGTTTGTAAGTCATGGATATAATATGTCTCTCTCTGTTTGTAAGTCATGGATATAATATGTCTCTCTCTGTTTGTAAGTCATGGATATAATATGTCTCTCTCTGTAACAACAATTATTCTCTATCACCTCCTCTCTTAAGTGGCTGTACAACTTCTAAGCCCTTGAACCTCAAGTTGGCACACAACATAACCGACCACATTAAAGCTTCTGGCTACAGGGGATTTCTAGTCACCAGTTCTGATGTTGCTCTTTCAGCTTTCAATTTTTTCTTAGACTTTCCAACATAATAATAGCCACATGGGCACATCAGGAAATATACCACACATTTTGTTTTACAGGAAATTCTCCCCAGGACATACATTTTATTTCCAGTCTGAGGGTGAAGAAAGAAATCCCCCTTGGTCATCGCATTACAGTTCTCACAATGATTTGAGGGGAGGGTGGATAGGAAATGCTGAGGGGGAACATATTCATCTGCTCTTACTAGGCTGTCCTTTAGGTTTCTAGCATGTTTAAAAGAGAATCGAGAGATATTCTGAAAAGGCCGGCCCACAGAGGGATCCCAGTCCTAAATAGAAGTCAGAGATCAAACTCCTGGTTCTCCCCTGTTCCTTCCACACGCCCTTATAGTATCTGAAGATTATGCCTTTGTTAAATGTTTTTCATGAAGAAATAGAATGTTGTTTATGGTAGTATCAAGAGGGAATGTTTTAGGTGTAATACCACATACCACAGACAGGGGGTGGGTTGTAGACAGGGGAGACTGGTGATTGGCCAGAAGAGGGGGCAGCAGTGTTTATAAATAGGGGTTAAACGGTGAGACGTTAGAACGAGCATAACAATCTGGCGAGTCGTTCTCCGGACAACGCGTGTCTGTAATTTATGCTGTAACCTCGTGGTATGAATAAAACTTCTAACATGATGCAGCATAACGGACTCTTTGTTGACAGCGATAATTGCCACCATTCATCATATACGACATAATGGCGCCCAACGTGGGGCTTTGGTTTGCGTCTCTTCTGTGTTTCAGTCAAGCGCCGAGCTAACTCTCTCTGAGGCATGGAAAGGGTGAGTGTTCTTGCCGCTTCGGAGGTTGTTAGATTGGATATGACTTGTGTGCACTGAGGAGCTGCTCCATTATAACCTAGCCTCAGGTGGCGTTACTGCTGGTCGACTAGAGTCTGCTAACATTTATATCATTGGTAACTATGGACAATGATGAACGGTAGAACTTTATATTTCATTGGTAACGGGTGACAATGGATTGGTGATTAATGTTGGAATACGTATGCATTTTTTAGGGCACCGTGAATACGGATAAGACCTCTTAATCGAGGCGATTCATTAGGGATGGGCTACAAATCCTGGGCTTAGTTAGACTGAATCAGGTTGATTTCTTAAGCGGGAATTATGAAGTGAATTGGTGTATTTATGTTATTCTCCTCCTCTGGCCGACGGGAAATTGGTTTGGGGGTAACCTCTTGATATGAGATTCATCTTTCAAGGCAACAAAAAGTTAGATGGAGATATTATTGATAATCATGGAAAATGATTGGGCCACGGTGCAGGATATTGATTTGTGTAGTATATCGCAGTTGGCTAGAGGCTACAGCTCATTCTTCATTGTTTCAGGTCACGTGGTACATCGTGGCTAATGCTAACGGCTAATGCTAACGACTAAATGTGTGTTGTGTCACCATGTACTTTAGGCTAAGCTAAATGCTAATGCTACAGGCTAATTGTGTTGTGTGCTACATGTTAACGTATCCTTAGAGATTCCGTTGCGACGGGTGAAAGTCTCTTAAACTTGTTTATGTGTTTGTAAGTCAGGTTGTATGTTTTGTGAGCGCTGTTAAATGTTGTTTGACTAGAAGGGGGAAATGGGAAGTTACAGCTGGCTGTTATTCTTTCTGTTTGGGGAGAGAGTAGAGAATCATTCTTTCATGGGGAAAAGTATTTTTGAATGGTTGGGCGCATGTGTTTAAATTTACGACACTACAGTACCCAACGTGGGAGTTGGAGTTTATGACACGAGATTAGGACACGTTTTGGTTTACGGCACTAAATCTACGACATGCGGTCGTGCTGAGGTGAAGAAACAAAATGGGGGCGTAAGGTCCTATCTTTGGGGTTTCTTGCAGGGGGAGACAGAGGAACACAGACGACGGAACAGATAGGCACCAGGAGAAAGGTTAACACGATGATTCTAGTTTAAACGGTGGGGGGTTAAGATGAAACTTGTTTGGGTACCTATTGAATTTATAAATTAAATATATGGTAACGGATTAGTCTTAGAGTGAATTAAATAATTAAATAACGAATAAAAATAAATGTTTTTGAGCGTTTTAGTTAGTTTTGAGTTTAGTCTTAGAGGGAATAAGGTAGAACGAATGAATATTGAATGGTTGGAAATACTCAGTGATTGCATTAACTACTAAAGTCTTTTTCTGTGTATGTTCTTCTGTCATATGAGAGGAGCAATAGGACTAGACGACAGACGAGAGCAGAGGAGAGAGAGAGAGGACGTGCACGTCACGACACGTGGCAGAGGATCAAGTCAAAAAGGTTTTGGTACTGATTATGGTTACAAAATCTTTCCCTAACAGAATATGTGATGTTATGACGAGTTTACATGGGCTTGGCAAATTCTATTTCAATAAAAGTTACAATTTGGAGGCTATGTGCATCACTGGGCTGGATTACAGTTCGATTGGAAATCAGGTACTGACATTATTTTGCAATTATGATACTTGGGGTTTATATCATAGGAAGAAACAAGGGGTTATGGGAATTGGAGTATTGAAGGGTTGTAAGGTTAGAAGGCTTTGTTTATGGGTATTTTAGTCTGAAGATGACTAACTTGCATTTACTTGCATTTGATGGGTTGTGGTAAGATAGCCAACACTAATTGATATTGGTGACATAGGAATAGGAATTGGGGTTAATTATTCAGGATGGTTAATGGATTTGTTTAGGTTGTATTAAGAATTACAGGCGGGAAGCTTATATAACTTATATAGTCTAAAATAGGATAGTTCACAATAAAGGAATATAAAGGGCTTGATATAGGGGAAAATTGATTAAAATAGTCATTTTTGATCAAAGTAGGGTTAGAGTAGTGTTAGGAGAGACTAATGGCAGATGTTAGTACACCTTTCTCACATATGGATTCAGCAGAAAGACATCATCCAGCAGGGTGATTATGGCATCAGAGATGAAGACGAATACAAGCAGAAACAACGATGAAGATGAATTCAAAACTCCAGAAGTAAGAAGAACCGACATGTTTGGAAACGAAGAGAAGGAGGTTCAGAAAGATGAAGATGAAGAGAAACTGATGAAGAAAAGGATCCCAATAATAGGAGATGTCTGGAACGTGAAGGAGAAGGGGAAGTTAAAGAAGATGAGTGATGATGAAGAGGTTATGCGTGGGTGGATATGACTCTGTGATCAGAAGGAAGTTGGCAAGAGGAGAAACGAAGAAGGATACTGGAGACTTGATCTCTGATGAAAGTTGAACGAAGAAGAGACAAGAGATTTGAGTTCTGATGAAGAAAGTGATGAAGATTTGGAGATTAAAGGTGTTCTATGTTCAAGAGGATTTTATCCTACAATGACTGGCAAAGAAGAAATAGGAGATATAGACCAAGGCGTATCAGGCCTGGAGGAAGAGACAACTTTGGGAGAGGTAAGGGAGCTAGAGGAACAGCTCGAGACGCTGAAGATACAGAAGAGACAAGGAGAAAACCTGCGGAGAACATTTTTAATCCCAAGAATTGGAGGAGAAGAAGAATACATTGAGGCAAAGATGCTGAAGAAAAGTAATAAGATGATGGAAGATGATATTTCAAGAACAGAACCTAGAAGATAACCTTTTGAAGAATACTGATAGGTCCACAACGAGAAGAACTGGACGAAGAAAACTCAATCAAATACAACTTATAACTGGTGGTGGAGAAGAAGAAAAGTATGAAGAATCAGAGTGAACCAAATCAACAATCACTGTCACAGCTTCAACTGAACAATATCAAATGCAATTGTACCAGTCAAAGGGGGGTACCGGATGTTCCCTATCCACAGCAACAAGTCAGGAGGAAACAAGAGAACATTTTTAAGGAAGATACAGGGGCAATTCAAGATCACCTGTTCTCCAGGTGAACACTAAATATTCTAGAGTGTCTAGAATATCCAGAAGGGGGGTATCAGCTGAGAGCATCGATTAGAGACTAGGGGAAAAACGTATCTGGGTTCAGCCTAAAGAGGTTAAACATATCACTCTGTAAAATAAACTAATTAGGTTAGGATAGGGATTGGAAGTAGTAAAACAGTTTAAATACTCTTAGGGAATCAATTGAGCTCTGCTATAGAAGTCAAATAGGAATTACAATAGACATACTAATATTAGGACAATATATCAAGGACATTGTGGGAAGAGATGCATGGTTTAAATTGAAGTGTTCGATCAGAGGCACACTGGACGACTGACTGTCTGGTGGAATATTTTAAGAAGTGGGGTTTTTGGGAATCATTTGCTTAAAATATAATATCATAGGAAGGATGATAATGTATTAGATTGCCTGTTAGACATTCTGTCTGGGAAATAGACTTAATAGAGTGACTGTTATTCTGGGTTACATCCTTACACCAAGAGATTTGAGGTTATGCTAAAAGGTGTTTAGTCGGTTTTGCCAAGTCTGTGTGTAATGAGTCAGAAGCAGGTGGGGAACTTTCCCAATCACATATTCCAAAAATTTGGTGGTAAGAGATTTTGTCAATAAATCAGTGGGAAAAGGTTTTAAATGTTATGAGAGAAAAGATTAGATTAAAATAAGTTAGGAGAACTAGGGGTGAAGGAACTCTGAGACAGTAAGCTAAGTTTCAAAGTTAGTAGTAAGACAGAGAGAGAACAGTGAGGAAGGACATTTTAAAGTTTAGTGGGAAGATATGGTAGGAGTTTAAATCGATTAGGAGCAGATGCATTGAGAAAGTATGTGTTGCTGAATGATTTGAGGGTGATTGAGTATCTATATTTACAGTTTCCAGCAGGGAGATCAAGGTCATTATAGGTGTACTTTGTGTAATCAAAAGTTTGAAAGTCAGGGATTTAGAGATAGGACTGAGATTTGGGGAAAAAGTGACACTAGTGGTGATGGATGGAAGTACAAGGAAAGAGTTCAAAGTTTTAGGGGAAAACTGGGGGAAACTAGGAGTAAATAAGGACATTAACACTTCAGTCTATTAGAACAACAGAGAGAAGCAATTTAACTCTTTCAACATTGATAGGTATTAAAGTCATAAATATATCGCATTTGATTATAAGGGAACCAATACAGCACCAATTTTAGGGGGAAAACACTTATTAGGGTTTAGGATGGGGACGTTTCTCCCATATGGAGAGATAATTATGGAGAATAAGTGTTGTTATCAGGACCAGGAGTAAAAGGAGGTATAGTTTAGAAGAGGGTTAGGAGTGACTGTTCACTTATGTTGCGTAAGGTTACAGATAAAGATCAGGGAGAATATGTGTACTTATCTAGTGAAAGCATAGAAATTTGTTCCGGTTAAGAATTATTGGTTAAAGGGCTATGTAATTTGTAAGGTGATGCTTATAATGGAAGATTTGAAGTCTGTAAAACTTTCCACAGTCACAGAGGGAGTTAAGGATAAGTTTATTACAGTAGTCACTCCAATAGGGAATAATCGAATAGGATGTTGGTAGTTTCCCACTAGAGGGAATTAAGGGTTTTAATTCATCAACTAAATCAACAACGTTAATGGTAACTTTGGGAAGGGATTAATGATACGATGGTAATAGCAAATGTAGGAAGGATGACAACAACTTTTCTGAAATTAAAGGAGGCAGCAAGAGAGACTCAGGGGGTTTAGGTTACGACGAATAGGGTTAAAAAAGCAGAGCAGATAGTAGTAGAGAGCAATATAGATTAATCTGAAACGGAGAAGAGAGATTCATCATGGAAGCTGCGGGATGGGGTCTTTTGATTTTGATGACAGAGGGGGGCATCTGATCAGTGCTGCTCGTTCCTCTGTTGTGAAAATTAGAGATAGATTAACTCATTCTGTAAGAATCAGTGAGGAATCTTGAGGGTTGATGTCTGTTGGGGATGCCAGCCCAAGACGTGTTGGACGGTTGCGCAGCCTCTAGCGGGTCTGGGTCAGGGTTATGCTTTGTCATGACTGTGGTATCGGCAACAGTCATTGACAGATAAAATAATGTAGTTGTCAGAACAGTAGGGTTAAGTGTTCTTGGGTAAAGGGATTACCCTATGGGAATTGTTAGATGGAAAGTAAGGTCAGGTAACAGTGGAAACCTGAAGTATTCAGGTGAAACATTGAGGGCTAAAAGTTGTTTTTGGTCTAATAAAACATATGAGGTAAGGGGTATGTTTATGGGAATATCATATTGGGATGTTATATGATAACTTTGGATAAGCATGAACATAAGGTTAGAGATGACAAATATAATGTAATTTTTATGTACCAGGTGGTAGAAAAGCAGGACTTTGATGGTTAAATGATTAGCTTTTGACTGACAATGTGACTATGGGGAATCTTAGAGATATTTAGGGGTTTGGGGGTGATAAAGCATCTATATTCTTACATTAGGGATGGACAGGATTTGGTTACATGTCAACATTGAAGCTTCCATATGAGGCTTTTACTATTAAAAGAGAGTTAGCACCGAACACAGCTAAATCTAGGGTTAAAAGGGTGACATGGCTACATGTCATAGTCTTCAAGCCTACCATTGGAGAATGAGTCTAAGGGAGAAGGGGGGACCTCTTCCATGATATGGTGTAACATTTGAGAGATCTGATAAGATTTGGTTGCAAGATCAGTTAGGCCAGTAGGGGCAGTGATGGGTCAGATTTTAGTTTCAGCTTTGATAACACTGTGTGATGTTTGTACTGACTTTTGATAAAGTTATGAGATTGAGATAGGTTGGAGAAGTGGTGCCTGGAGACAACACTCAGATGCCGGTGTTGACTGTTCCTGATCTGGATAAAGATTGACAAGTGGAACTGATGGATAAATATCCTTTTTGATTATTTGATCATTTTATGTTTATTGTTTCAAAGAAAACATTTTGTAGGCTGATTTTAGTATGATTTTTAGTATGATTTATGAATCAAGGGGGGATAGGTTAATGTGATTCATGCATCATTTATGTATCATTTTTTAATTCTTAGGTGAAATGGAGGTTTAATTTGAAAGTGGTTGTTTTGCAAAGGATACTGTTTGGTCGTTTATTTTCTTGTCATTCCAGAAGCATTTGGGGAACATGTGACTCAAACAAAGACAATATGAAGGGACAATATGACTGGAGGAGATGAAACAAGGAGGGTGTGGCTGATTCCATCATCAACGATGCAGTGGAAGTCGAGATTGGAGGAGGAGAATACGGAGGAGATGAAGTGTAGTGGACTACATTCCAGTGTCAGCAATGAAATATAGACATATTTGATGTGTAATACATAATTGTGTCATATTCTTAGGTATTGATTTTAGTAGAATGATGTTTGATGTTATTGAATGCAGATGAGGATCTTAGATGCTTTTGTTTATTTCGGTGAATGTTTAGGGACAGAGAAGGTCTAGGAAGGGAGAGATTCATTGTACGATTCGATGGGTTGACCAGCCGTACAATGGATATTTATGGATAGGATTTTGGTTACATGTGTATTTAATTACATCATAGTTTCAAATGCATTTACATGGTTAATGAGGTTATCTGGAGTACCGACGGTGGTTGCCTGGGGCAGAGGGACCGTGAGAGAATTTTACTGTCTTGATTGATATGGATGGATGGCTGCTGGACAGTTTTTCGCTCTTACACTCCATAGAGATTTCTTCATATGTCATAGTAATGTATTTACACTTCATAGAGATTTCTTCATATGTCATAGTAATGTGTTCACACTTCATAAACAGTTTGTTCATAATTCATAGTAATGTGTTCACACTTCATAAACAGTTTGTTCATAATTCATAGTAATGTGTTCACACTTCATCAACAGTTATTCATATTTCATAAGAAAGGTATTTACACTCTAGAGGAGAATGTTTTGGTTTAAGGTTAAAGATACTTAATAAGATAAGTTGTTACTAGTCATAATCCTATTCTGTTTGGTTTCGAGACGTTTAGTTCGTCTCGAAAGGGGGGAATATAGTATCTGAAGATTATGCCTTTGTTAAATGTTTTTCATGAAGAAATAGAATGTTGTTTATGGTAGTATCAAGAGGGAATGTTTTAGGTGTAATACCACATACCACAGACAGGGGGTGGGTTGTAGACAGGGGAGACTGGTGATTGGCCAGAAGAGGGGGCAGCAGTGTTTATAAATAGGGGTTAAACGGTGAGACGTTAGAACGAGCATAACAATCTGGCGAGTCGTTCTCCGGACAACGCGTGTCTGTAATTTATGCTGTAACCTCGTGGTATGAATAAAACTTCTAACATGATGCAGCATAACGGACTCTTTGTTGACAGCGATAATTGCCACCATTCATCATATACGACACCCTCCCATTGTACTGTATGTATGAACACATTTTGAACAATGGCTGCCTAAAATGCTGTGGTGCTTACAAACACAATAGGAAAGGTTGTGGTAGACGTGGGCCATCACAGGTGAGTTCACAGCTCTTTTACTCTGAGCATTCATATCAATGACTCACCCTCAGATCAATGCCAGAGTTCTACAAGACTGTTTACATAATCAACTGGGCATTTCAACAGTCTGTCCCTCAATATAGTCCTGGGCATATATTGCTTATCTTACTATTGTTATAACTGCTAACTTTTTAGCATTAGTGGCACAAATCCACTGCAAGTCAATGGTACATATACAGTCACAGTGAAAGTCTACACACCCCTTTACATTTTGCTGGCTTAAATATTAATAGAGATTCAATATAGTTTTTATCTTGCCGACCTACAAAAACTATTCCACATTCTCAGTGTAAGAAAATTGTAGAACAACTTTCCTTCTAAAGATATCCAGTAGTTTTGATTACATATATTTTCACACCCCATGAAACAGTTCTACAGCAACTGTACATGTGTGTTGTGGCTTGTAACTTGCTAGGTAGCAGTTTAAGACATGGTTTTGAATCCTATTCAACCCATCCAATGTGAGTACATGTTGAAGTACAGTAGATTAATAAAGCTACAGTACTGCAGCTGGTGAAAAAGCTAAGTATATTGAAAAAGCGTGTTAGTGCATAGGTCAAATGTATCTTTGTGGACTCTACCCGGACTATTTGCACTGCCCCCCCACCCCATCCTTTTTACGCTGCTGCTACTCTGTTAAGTATTTATGCATAGTCACTTTAACTCTACCCACATGTACATATTACCTCAACTACCTCAACTAGCCGGTGCCCCCGCACATTGACAATGCAACGGTACCCCCCTGTATATATAGCCTCCCTACTGTCACTTTATTTTACTGTATATATAGCCTCCCTACTGTCACTTTATTTTACTTCTGCTCTTTTTTTCTCAACACTTTTTTTGTTGTTGTTTTATTCTTACTTTTTTTTGTTTAAAATAAATGCACTGTTGGTTAAGGGCTGTAAGTAAGCATTTCACTGTAATGTCTGCACCTGTTGTATTCGGCACATGTGACCAATACAATTTGATTTGATTTGTGATGCTCATTTCAGGTCTTTTTTCCAGCTTTAGACAAACACTAAATATTTCACTTAAAACATAGTTTTGTTGTATTTAATGATAGAGAAGAGAAGAGTTTGACCAACACAGATTCATGTCCAATCATTGAGGACGTGTCTACATTGTTAGAGTGGTCACATGCCAATCTGTTCCATATAATAGTCAGTCTTTGGAACATTGGAAAGCTGCATGGCCCCTTGGTTGTTGCTAAGCATGCATTCTTCTTCTATGGTGTTTATTGGTGGTGTTCAGACCAACGTTAAAGGTACATCACTGCCTCCTTCTGGGCTGGAGTGTGATAGAGACATGTGGTTCTGTCCTGGTGAGATCACAGGGTCAGAGAACTCCTGACTGTGGTCATACCAAAACACTCCAGGCACTCAGCCTATAAGAGTCATTCATACTGTCAGATCTAATATGGAAGAACTGAATACAACCATAAGAACCATTCATACTGTCAGATCTAATATGGAAGAACTGAATACAACCATAAGAACCATTCATACTGTCAGATCTAATATGGAATAACTGAATACAACCATAAGAACCATTCATACTGTCAGATCTAATATGGAAGAACTGAATACAACCATAAGAACCATTCATACTGTCAGATCTAATATGGAAGAACTGAATACAACCATAAGAACCATTCATACTGTCAGATCTAATATGGAAGAACTGAATACAAAAGAGAAGGAGAGGTTGACCAGTACTAATTCATGTACAAACATTATTTTTCATTGGTAGATCAATGTAGTTTTCCAAACATATTCATCATCAGTTTTTTGTAAGATTTTAACTAACTGAACTAAACTATAAACACAACATCCAGCAATTGTACAGGGGTACAGTTCATATAAGGAAATCAGTCAATTGAAATACATTCATTAGGCCCTAATCTATGGATTTCACATGAATGGGCAGGGGAGCAGCCATGGGTGGGCCTGGGAAGGCATAGGCCCACCCATTTAGGAGCCAGGCCCACCCATCAGCCAATAAGAATGATTTTTCCCCACTTAAGGGCTTTATTACAGATAGAAATACTCCTCAGTTTCATCAGCTGTCCGGGTGGCTGGTCTCAGATGATCCTGCAGGTTAAGATGCCAGATGTGGAGGTCCTGGGCTTGCACGGTTACACGTAGTCTGTGGCTGTGAAGCCAGTTGGACGTTCTGCCAAATTCCCGGTAGAGAAATGTACATTCAATTCTCTGGCCACAGCTCTGGTGAACATTCCTGCAGTCAGCATGCCAATTGCGCACTCCCTCAAAATGTAGACATCTGTGGCATTGTGTTGTGTGACAAAACTGCACATTTCAGAGTGGCCTTTTATTGTACACAGCACAAGGTGCACCTGTGTAATGATCATGCTGTTTAATCAGCTTCTTGATATGCCACACTTGTCAGGTGGATGGATTATCTTGGCAATGGAGAAATGCTCACAAACAGGGATGGAAACAAACTTGTGCACAAAATTTGAAATAAATAAGCTTTTTGTGCGTATGGAAAATTTCTGGGATCTTTAATTTCAGCTCATGAAACATGGAACCAACACTTTACATGGCAAGTTTATATATTTTTTCAGTATAGTTTAGAAGACAATTAACTAAATACGTAGTCATTTCATTTTAATTGTCACATGTTTGGTAAACAACAGGTGTAGACTAACAGTGAAATGTTGACCAACAATAGAGAACACAATACAACAATTATAATAATAGGAAAAAAGATTGTAGCACAAGGAATTAATACACGATGAGCAATGGTAGCTTGGCTATATACATGGGGTGCCAATACCTAGTCAATGATAGCTCGGCTATATACAGTGAGGGAAAAAAGTATTTGATCCCCTGCTGATTTTGTACGTTTGCCCACTGACAAAAACATTATCAGTCTATAATGACAATGACCCAAAACACACGGCCAAGGCAACAAAGAAGTGGCTCAAGAAGAAGCACATTAAGGTCCTGGAGTGGCCTAGCCAGTCTCCAGACCTTAATGCCATAGAAAATCTGTGGAGGGAGCTGAAGGGTCGAGTTGCCAAACGTCAGCCTCGAAACCTTAATGAATATCTGCAAAGAGGAGTGGAACAAAATCCCTCCCGAGATGTGTGGAAACCTGGTGGCCAACTACAAGAAACGTCTGACCTCTGTGATTGCCAACAAGGGTTTTGCCACCAAGAACTTGTTTTGCAGAGGGGTCAAATACTTATTTCCCTCATTAAAATGCAAATCAAAAAATATTAATTAATAAAAATTTTGACATGCGTTTTTCTGGATTTTTTGTTGTTATTCTGTCTCTCAATGTTTAAATAAACCTACCATTAAAATTATAAACTGATCATGTCTTTGTCAATGGGCAACCGTACAAAATCAGCAGGGGATCAAATACTTTTTCCCCTCACTGTAAATGGGGTGCCAATACCTAGGCAATGATAGCTTGGCTATATTTACATGGGGTGCCAATACCTAGTCAATGATGGTTTGGCTATACGTTATACCCAAGAAGTAATCGCTGCCAAAGGTGCATCAAGAAAGTACTGAGTAAAGGGTCTGAGTACTTACATAAATTTGATATTTCAGTTTTTTATTAATAAATTAGGAAAAACTTATAAAAACCTGTATTTTGCTTTGACATTATGGGGTATTGTGTGTAGATTGATGAGGGGTAAAACGATTTAATCAGTTTTAGAATATGGCTGTAACATAATAAAATGTGGAAAATGTAAGGGGTCTGAATACTTTCAGAAGGCACTGTATACAGTGTATACAGGGGGGGAAAGTATTTAGTCAGCCACCAATTGTGCAAGTTCTCCCACTTAAAAAGATGAGAGAGGCCTGTTATTTTCATCATAGGTACACGTCAACTATGACAGACAAAATGAGAAAAAAAATCCAGAAAATCACATTGTAGGATTTTTAATGAATTTATTTGCAGTTATTATGCAGTCTGATAGCAGTGGGTAGAGTGGCGTTTCACAGGCGGTTTGTACGGGCAGTTAGACAGGACAGTTTGTGGCTGTTTCTCAGGAGCCTGGTGGTGCAGTTACCTCTTCTTGGAGGGAGCAGGTCATTCAGTGGATGGTCAAGAGTGTGCATGTCCTTCACCAGGTGCACTGCAGCCTGTTCTCGCCTGCTCTGCAGTGACGGGAGCTGTGGTTGGACTGCTCCACCTCTGGAGATGATCCTCAAGGCCCTCCTCTGCACCCTGTCTAGTTGGGCCTGCTGCTTTTTACTGCATCCAACTAACAGCACTCCACTGTATTCCAGACAAGGCCTGGCCAGTATAGTATAGACTGTGACCAGATCTTCAGTAGGACATTACTGGCAAGAACAGTCAAAAAGGCGTATTGAGGCCATTCTCACTGGCTGCTCCAGGTGTCACCACTGAGGTTAGAGTCTAGATGAAAACCAAGATACTTGGTTGTTGTTACCACTGGTACTTCCTGTCCTCCTAGGATTAGTGGTGCAAGTTGTGGATGGTCTCTAGAAAAACATATTTGAATTCCCACAGACATTTTCCAATTCAGGACCATATTGCTGTATCTCCAAGCCCATGGATGTGTCCTCTTGGATGCTGGTTAATGGTATGGCTCGGGACAGCCCTACATCGTCTGCATACCCAGTGTCCAGAGTGTCACTGAAGACAACTTTTCAGGTGGACATGTGAAGGAGAAACAGATATGGTGAAACCACGCCACCTTGTGGCACACCAGAGGTGACCTCTGACCAAGGGCTAAATGTGCCAGTTGCCATCACCCTCTGCCCTCTTTCGGTGGTGTAGCTGTGGAGCCAGGCTAGTAACCTTGGACACAGTTCAATGTCAGACAGATGTTGCAGGAACTTTGCGTGATCTACTCGATCAAAGGCTTTGGACACATCAGCAAGTAACACCCTCACCATAGTCTGTAGCTGTCAGCCAGGAGTGTGTGGCTTTCACAAGGGCAGTAGTAGTGCTGGACTTTGGGAGGTAGTCATACTGATTCGTGCACTTAGATAAAACTGTCCCCTGCCAGTAGGAGGTGTTAACAATGTGTTTGATGACAGGGGCTAGATCTTCTGCATGCTCTTTTAGTAGCCAGGCTGGAATGCCATCTGGCCCACATGCTTTACGTGGGCTGAGTCTGGTCAGAGCTTGCTTTAACTGGCCAATGCTGCAAAGCTCAACCTGCCTTTAGGCATGGGCAGGGGGGAGATGGCAAGAGGTGTGGTGCTTGTCCATGCCTCAGCAAAGAAGCCATTCAAAACATCAGCCACGTTGTCGTCTTCAATTCCTTTGACCTGTATTCTCCCTCCTGTTGTTTTCTTTGGTCCCAGTCCATTGTTAATGAAGTCCCACCATTCCTTAGGGTTTTTCTTCTTTAGGTCCTAGATTTCAGTTTTGTAGTAGCTTGTCTTTGCTTCCTTGATAAGCATTTGCACTGTGTTTCTGTATTTTCTCCATGTCATTGTTTCTCCCCATCTGTTGAAAATATTCTGTATTTTCCTGATGGCAGCCTTTATTCTTTCAGTCATCCAGGGCTGATCCAGTGTTGTTGTTTTCTTATTTCTTATTGGCATGCATACATCAAGTGCAGTTTGAATGCAGGAGTTGAACGTCTCCACCTTTGCATCGATGCTCTCCACCTCATATATGGCAGACCAGTCAGTACTGGCCTTACATCGTGCAAAGGTCTCCTTTCTGTTCTGCGTTACCAGATGTCCTTTTTTTCCGCTGCACCTCTCTTCTCCCTCCTGATGTTGTGTTTGGAGAGAACAGCAGACATTTGTGATCACTGGATCCGAGAGGAGCAAGTACAGTGGGTTGTGTTGATCAGATCTAGGATGGAGTCCCCTCTGTGGTCTTGTCTTTGGCCACTTGTTTCATGTCTGGATGGGAGTTTGTCAGCATCTTGATGGGCAGGTGATTTAAGTCTCCACACAGGATGAGACCCATTTGGGGAGAGTACATCCTGATCACATGGACAGTGATTATGAGATAATCCACAGTGTTCTGCTGCAGTGTTTTGTCATGTGCCCATGGTGGATGTTAGAGCACTCCACTACCAGAGATGAAACTGAGCTGGGGTGTTGTTTAGGACGGAGCTGAAGACACTCAAACTCTTCTTTCTCTAGGTCAGTTATTCTTCTATTTGCCTGCATACTGTGATTCACATACATAGCCACACCCCCTCCTCGCATCCCCTCTCTGGACCTGTCATTTCTGAACAGCTGATAGTCTTTGTCATCAGAACAGCCTTAATTTGTCGGGGCATGGACTCTACAAGGTGTCGAAAGCGTTCCACAGGGATGCTGGCCCATGTTGACTGCAACGCTTCCCACAGTTGTGTCAAGTTGTCTGGTAGTGTATTTCTACTCTGAATAGCTCGTTCCATCTCCTACAACATATGCACAATTGGAATGAGATCTGGTGCCTCGGAAGGCCACTGCAGTAACCTGAATTCACTGTCATGTTCGTGGAACCATTCCCGGACAAGCCTTGTGGCATGGGGCATAATCCTGCTGAAAAAATGTATTTGCAGATGGATAACTGCTACCATGAAGGGATACACCTGATTGGCAATGATGTTTAGATATCCTGTGGCATTCAAATGTTGCTCCACTTTTATCAAGGGCCCAATGTCTGCCATGAAATCCCACCCCACACCACCACCATCCTGCAATGCTGACACACGGCATGGATGCATGTACTCGTGGTTTTCTCCATACCCTAGTCCTCCCTACCAAGGTAATCTCAATACCTTTACAGTAGAAGCTATCTAAGCACAGCAAAACTGACAAGGTGCACACTGATCAGTAAAGTAAAGAGATGCTAACATTCTAGAACGCTTCCTTTCCTCTGCACAGTTCTCTCACGGTGAGAAACATAAGGACTACAATAGTGTTCTATGCTTTCTTCGTTTGATCCAATCCACTACCACTTCTTATGTATACGTTGGTGTCTTTTTAATTTGCCCAATCTGTAGAATCTCGTCTCAGTCAGTGCAGTGATAGGTCTTTTCTCCATTGTGTAACCGTTGGTGTGTTTTTACGTTGCCCAATCAAGAGAAACTCTTGCCATATTAAGAGCAGAAGCAAGGCTTCTCTCCTGTGTGTGTTCTCTGATGACCTTGCAGCTCAGCTGTTGTTTTAAGATCAGTGGTAAGGCTTCTCTCATTTATGTTTACCTTGGTGTCTTTTTAAATGGCCAATTTGAGAGAAAATCTTTCCACAGTCAGAGCAGGAAAACGGCTTCTCTCCTGTATGTATACGTTGATGTTGTTTTAAGTTGCCAGGTTGAGAGAAACTTGCCCCACAGTCAGAGCGGGAATAAGGCTTCTCTCCTGAGTGTGTTCTCTGGTGAACTTTTAGCTCAAATGATGTTTTGAAGCACTTTACACAGTCAAAGCAGGAGTAAGGCTTCTCTCCTGTATGTATACGTTCATGTATATTAAATTGGCCCAGTCGAGAGAAACTTTTCCCACAGTCAGAGCAGGAGTAAGGCTTCTCTCCTGAATGTACAAGTTCATGTTGTTTTAAGTGGCCAGGTTGAGAGAAACTTGCCCCACAGTCAGAGCAGGAGTAAGGCTTCTCTCCTGTGTGTGTTCTCTGATGAACTTTTAGCTCAAATGATGTTTTGAAGCATTTTATACAGTCAGAGCAGGAGTAACGCTTCTCTCCTGTGTGTGTTCTCCGGTGAACTTTTAGCTCAGTTGATGTTGTGAAGCATCTTACACAGTCAGAGCAGGAGTAAGGCTTCTCTCCTGTATGTATACGTTCATGTTTTTTTAAGTTGCTCAGTTGAGAGAAACTTGCCCCACATTCAGAGCAGGAGTAAGGCTTCTCTCCTGTATGTATACGTTCATGTATTTTAAAGTGGCCCAGTCGAGAGAAACTCTTCCCACAGTCAGCGCAGGAGTAAGGCTTCTCTCCTGTGTGTGTTCTCTGATGAACTTTTAGCTCAAATGATGTTTTGAAGCACTTTATACAGTCAGAGCAGGAGTAAGGCTTCTCTCCTGTATGTACAAGTTCATGTGTTTCTAAGTGGCCCAGTTGAGAGAAACTTGTCCCACAGTCAGAGCAGGAGTAAGGCTTCTCTCCTGTGTGCACTCTCTGATGAACTGTCAGAGCCTTTGATGTTGTGAAATTCTTCCCGCAGTCAGTACAGGAATACAGATTCTCTCTTGTGTGTATTTGTAGGTGTATTTTTAACTTTGATAGAATTGAGAAACTCTTCTCACAATGTGGGCAGTGGTGAAACCTCTTAGCTCTGTGATCTTCCTGCTGTTGCTCGCTGGATGTAGAGAATGTCTCAACATGGTATCCTGTGTGAACAACATCAGAAGAACCAGTGAGTTGGTGGATTATACATGTCAATCAAATATATTTTATGATGACAGGGGCTAGAATCACTTCACATCTTTAGTCTACTCTCTGAGCACTCCAGATAGCACAGTGAATAAAATAAATGCTGGCAATACTGGTGTCAAACCAGTGGCATGAAATAATATCTACCTTCTCATTGAAACAGTTCATCGTGAAACAGTTCTACTGCAACTTTTCATGCACATTGGGAAATTGGAATGAATAACACAAACTTAATTAGATAGAACCTGCTCTTACCATGAGAAACAGATTTCCCAATCTTCTCCTCCTCTTCTTCATCTTTAGTGTTGACATTCAGCTCCAGTGTTTGACTGCAGTCTTCCAGCTTCACTGATGCCATCTCTGGATCCTGCAGCGCAAACTGGGCACCACTGTCACAATCAGGACCCAGTGACTGTAGGTTTGGACTCAGTGTGGAAGGCGAGAGGCAGGCTGGGTTTGTCCTCACTATTGATGTTACCGGCCTCAGATTTAATTCTAGTCGTCCTGTAGTAATAATGAGAAACAGACACAAAAAGTTTGTGTCTTGATAGTTCTGGCACTTTCTTTATTCTCTAAAAATATACTCATCTTTGTTAAATTATCTAATTCAGTGCTTGACTTGGACTGAAATAGGTGCCGGTACTCATTTTGGGTGCCGGTACTGTTTATATTTAGGTGCAGGAGCTCCACAATACTGTTGAGCTAACATTCTATAAGAGGAACAGGAGCCCAAGCACTAGATATTTGAGGTGCCGGTACTTAACCTATAGTAGATTTTCCCAAATTCACATACAGAACCAGTCCACAGTTTTAGAACACCTACTCTTTCCAGGGGTTATTTATTTTTACTATTTTCTACATTGTTGATTACAAAGATTCTACAAAGCTGTCATCGAGGCAAAGGGTGGCGACTTTGAAGAATCTAAAATATATTTGATTTGTTTAACACTTTTTTGGTTATTACATGATTCCATGTGTTATTTCATAGTTTAGATTCTTCACTATTATTCTACAATGTAGAAAATAGTAAAAATTAAGAAAAACCCTTGAATGAGTAGGTGTGTCCAAACTTTTGACTGGTACAGTAAATGCATAAATGAGAAAAGCCATTTAGTAAAAGGTCACTGTTTGTTTTAGGCAGCACTGTGTACTATTTTCCTGAATAACCTTGTCTTCACTGTATTATTTCAATCAAAAAACTATTGTATTTTCCGTTCACACCATAGTAACATTTATCGATAAATACAGAAACAACAGAATGTGTCTGAATATTAGTACACATGTAGAAAACTGATAATCATTACATTCAGCTTCAAAACAGTAGTGCAAACATTAAATTGTCTCTCTCTGCTGCACTGAAGTCCATTGACGCTGACCGAGTGGGCGGCACCATTTTACCAGCTCGTTCATTTTACACAAAACCAAAACAAACTTGGAAATCTAAAATAAATGGATTCTTTATGAAATAACCTTGAGGAAATTATGTACATCCATTCAGACAAACCCTAAGTATCTAGCCATGTGACTTGTAAAATAGTTACCAGGTTTACTCAGTTTGACATAAAAATAACACACCAAACGTGATAATACCTTAACGGACTTGTTACCTAGCATTGAATGACATGTTCTTTCGATATTAGAACGTTTAAATGTACTATTACATACTGATATTACGTATTTTATAAAGTATTAGTTAATGTTTGGAATATTGAGAGCTGCATAAGGATTTGGAGGATGACATACATTCCATGTATTTATTTCTGTCACTGGTGGGTGCCTGAAGGTATGCGGGCCAAGATAGCTGGGGGGCCAATGGTGCTAATCTTAGAAGGAGTACGTGATGGAATATCCTGACTAGGGTGCAACACGATACTATATAGGGTGATCCTATATGTGGCGAGGAGTGACACTCAATAATGGTTGGCAACCGTTGGATGGTATTAGCTCGGAAAAGCATTATATAAACTAAGAGGTTTTCTATGTAAGTCATTCAGATGACAATAGGCTACGCCCGTACCGCTTGTCATAAGAATCTGGTACTGTAATATTAAATACTTTGAACCAACTCTCCATCTAAGTGTTGAACTATTCTCTTGCATACTGAATTACTTGATGCCAGAGAAACTCGTCATAACACATACCTACAGTAATAAAAAGAAACGGACACAAAGGTTATCTTCTTGACATCACAGTTCTGGAGCTTTCTTTATACTGAAGAATGGTGCGTGCCTGCCTGGAACTTCCTGTTCCCCCACTACCACAGTGCAGCCACAGATAGAACAATGAGACAGATATTTCACTGGATGTATAATTGTGAAGCATCCGGTTGGTGTTTCCACTCACTACCAAATATGGTAGTGAGAGGAAGCCCACTGGCCGGAGATGGAAGGAGATGGATTTTGGCCGACATTATGCAAATGTTCTAATCGATGAAACATCTGATCTTAATACAGTTCTGTTCCCAAAACTAAAATCTGTTATGCACAGAGTGGACTAAGTTTTGTCGACTTACCTGTTGAAAATATTTTTTTAAATCACGTTATTTAGAAGGAACGCAACGGCGAATTGAGTTATTGCACACGAGCACTTCACAGAGGAGGCAATCCCTAACAGAAATATGCAGATGTTTGCTAGAACACGCCAATAGGATCTCGCTAGCTCGTGCTTGGCTCTGCCCACTATGACTCATCTGTTCCCATTGGAAACAACCAGTTGTGGTGTATCTTGGTTTAGTTATAAAAAATAATTGGTGCAACCGTCTGTGTGTTCAGGGACCCTTGGGATGGCCCTACCCCATTATATGAGAAGGGCGGTGCTTAATTTGAGCTGGATCCTCCGGTATCTCTCAGTTTTGTAGTCTTTCGTTCCGGAACCCATTTGCCAGGATCAGGTAGCCTACCTCTTGTGGCAAGAAAAATAATTTCCACTGTTTGCAATGTAAAAATCATAACAAAAGCAATCAGAGTAATTACATTTAGATTCCTCTGTAATTGTCATGCCCCATAAAAAAACTTAATTTGAAAACGTGCATGATATTCTAAGAATTGGTTAATGTTGGGCCGTCTTGGGTCTATGGTTTGCGCAACATTGTAGCCTAGACCAAGGCGTGGCCATTGCTGTGGTGAGAGAGAGAAGCACGCCTGTATCTCTCACAGAAATGCAATGACATTCACTTTCTATGATCTCTCTCCCTCTCTGTGCTGTTATAGACATAAGCCAGCAACTCTCTTCTCTCCAGCATTGCACTTCATCATTTATCTCCTAATAGAATAATAGCTGTGGGAAGTGTGCTGGAGGTGCTGCAGCACTCTGCAGTCTGTTCAGAAAGAAATTAAATGATTCCCAATACCACACCAGGAGGAAGACTAGATTTTCACCACAGAGTAGCCATAGCTAATTTAAAATGTGTGTGTAGCCAAATCACAAGGCAAACCTAACGTGTGTTAAATCTGTCAGTTAACAGTGTGCGGCCAAAACAGGCCTTTCGCAAATATTTATAATACAATCGCTGGAAAACACAGGTTGTAAAGCAAATGGATCCTGCTGAAAATAAAATAGTAATGTCTGTATGTTACCAATTTAACAACTTCCAAATAGGCCTATTGAGCGAACAGCATTGTTTAAAAAAGTAAAGCAAGAGAGAGATAAGCTTTTGGCCGGTGAGTGAGCTGCTCATCATTGGGTGAGTCAGTGAAACTGGAAAGCTTTTTTAGGACTATATTTTCCTCCTCATATTGTACAATGTGTTTCTCTGCACACTTAGGGGCCTCGGCTATTGATGGATTCAAGACAAGGTCGTTTTTTTGTTATCTCAGATTCTCAGTGTCAAAGTAGCCTGTCATTTTGGTCATTTGTGAGGTATTAAAAAAGATTCTGCGAAAGTCTCCAGTCATCTAAAATGATGTAGAATTGCATGAAATCCATTTATAAAAATAACACATTTTTCCCGGACTCTAGGCTACAAAAAATGTGTAACTTCTGCAAGCGGCTCCACACCACTGCTCTATGCCCGTATGCGAAAGCCATGATAATGCATGCAATGCTTTGTTATAAAGGTTGTTTGTTTTTATCCGTTCTGGTACCTCAGAGCCCCCCAGGTCACCCCCCTCTCGGGCTCACTTTTGGTTCCGGCACCGCCCAATTTACAAATGAAGCACTGGAGAAGTGGGTAGCTGCCGCTGCCTCCTCCGGGACACTTCTCCTTTGCATAAAGTTAATCAGGCTGTTGATTGTGGCCTGTGGAATGTTGTCCCACTCCTCTTCAATGGCTGTGTGAAATTCGAGGTGAATGGCAGGACAATGGGCCTCAGGATCTTGTCCTGGCATCTCTGTGCATTCAAACTGCATTCAAACTGCATAGATAAAATGCAATTGTGTTAGTTGTCTGTAGCTTATGGCATCCCATACCATAACCCCGATACCACCATGGGGCACTCTGTTCACAACATTGACATCAGCAAACCGCACGCCCACACAACGCCATACACGGTGGTCAGCAGTTGTGAGGCTGGTTGGGCATACTGCAAAATTCGCTAAAACAACATTGGAGGTAGCTAATGGTAGAGAAATTAACCTAACATTCTCTGGCAACAGCTCTAGTGGACATTCCTGCAGTCAGCAGGCAAATTGCATGCACCCTCTGTGGCATTGTGTTGTGTGAAAGAAACTGCACATTTTAGAGTGGCATTTTTGTATTTGTTAGGGATCCCCATTAGATGCTGCCAAGCAAATACTCAGCTACTCTTGTCCCCAGCACAAGGTGCACCTGTGTAATGATGATCATGCTATTTAATCAGCTTCTTGATATGCCACACCTGTCAGGTGGATGGATTATCTTGGCAAAAGGAGAAATGCTCACTAACAGGGATGTAAACCAATTTGTGCACAACATTTTAGAAATAAGTTTGTCTGGAACATTTCTGGGATCTTTTATTTCACCTCATGAAATATGGGACCAACAGTGTGTTTATATGTTTGTTCAGTGTATACAGTATATATTTTTTTAAATCATACAAACTATCAATAACAAAATTTAAATTAAATCAGCTTGCTTTTCTGTTCTAATCAGGTCCCTACACAGGCTCAGAAGGATCCTGTGAGGGCGGAACATTTTCTGGCAACAGTAGACCTTGCAGGGCTTCTGCCGTGAAGTCTTGGAGGCCCAAAAACTTCTCAGCTGCAGATATAATGATGTCTAGCTTCTTGGACTTCTTGTGCAGTAAGTACAATTAATAACTGTGGCTGTAAATACTAAAAAAATCCACCTTCAAAATTAGTGTATCCAGATCACTTGATTGACGTACAACATTTGCAACTGGTTGCAGTGCATCCACCGCCATATCTTCTTCAGAACTGTGGCCTCTTGCTACTATAACTCTCTTCACCGCCTCCACATAGGATATTTGCTGTACAGCCCTGATCCTTGACACCTCAACCTCTTTCACCCTAACAGGGCACTCTGGGAATTCAGGAATATGACCCCCACCACAGTTACAACATTTTACATTCACATGCTCTTCAATAACATATTCCCTCCATCTGCAAACACTTGACATGTGGCCAAACTTTTTACATTTCTTGCATTGCATCAGGTTTTACACAAACTCTATTATGGGGTATATTATATATCCCAGCTTTACATAGGGTGGTAGATACTCTTCATCAAACATCAATAATAAAGATGAACTTTGTCCTTTTTCACATTCTCCATACGGGTCAAGCGACGTGCATTTGCATCCTTCTTCGGGAATCCCAAGTACTTCTCTGCCGCTGCCACCACAGCCTCTATTTTCTGGTATTTTTGATCAATTTCTGCAGTACAATTGACAACCATTGCTATAAATGCTAAAAAGCCCACCTTACTGAAGCAATATTCTTCCCATCACTCTCTCTTGGTCTCTGCGAACTCACAGGAATCCTCTCAAGATCCCTCACCCTGTAGCCATCTTCCTCTACCACTCTCTTCACTGTTTCGGCATACAACACTTTCTGTACTACTGTAACCCTGGCAACCTCAATCTGCCTTTCTCTCACCTGACACCTCAGATCTCCAGCCCGTTAGCACCCCCACAACTAACACACAGAACTTTCTCCACTGATACCACACATTTCTCATCTCATGCCCTCCTGCACACTGATACTCAAAATCCAGCATGACAGATAATGTATTCTCTGTTTCCCCACGCTCTAAACTGGATCTACGTCTCACCAAACGGAGGGCGTCACAGACACCTGGAATCTTCCATTTCAACTGCTCATCCTCAACACTTAAACCTAACCCTGTTACCACTCCTTTCAATGCCACCCTGTTCCGGAGAGCAATTCAAGTCACAATTCCTGTCTCTAATCACGTAATCCGGAGCGCCCGCTCCCTCTGGACAGAGGAGAAACAATAAATCATCACGAGTCCACTCAGTTACCTTCACCAACTCAACAGTCCCCAACCTCTTCTCCACCTAACCTGACACCACATATGGATCCATTCCCTCTACAAATCTCACTCCCATTGGGCCAGAATCATCCTTATCATCCTCGGAAAGAGGCCCGAACTCGGAGTTCCTCACCACAGTTAATTCATCCTCACTCTCGTCACGTTCACTTTCCTCCTGTAGCTCTTCTAAAAGTTCTGTGTGATCTTCCATTCCATATTCACTCAAAACATATTCCACTTTTCTCCTTTGTCGTTGTCCACCATCTTCTCCTTCATCAGATCTTCCAGAAGGTTTGTGCATCCCCCACTGCAATCCCCATTCCACTTTTTTTCTTGTCCGCCATCTTACCACGTTTCTCAGCTCATCCACATCCCACTAGCTTCAGGTAGCTGCACACCAATGGAGTACCACAGTATAAAATGATAATAACCATAAAACCTAGCAGTCAAACAGGGAAATGGTTCCAATCATTTTTCCACCAGTCATTTTTCCCATAGGGGATTTTAGAAACACTTATAATAAGGGCTGTGTTTCGTGTAGGCTTACCCTGGCGTGGCGTTTTGATAACCATGTAAATCTCTCTAGGACAAGGTGACTTATCAATATATTCGCCTGTATTTACCCCTACAAAAATGAAATGGTAATTAACTGCTAATGTGGCTATCATAAAGAACCACAAATGCCATGATGATCTGGACAAAATTGCCGAATCGAGTCAAAGGTAAGGATCTCTGGGTTAACTATCTAATGTTAGCTAAATTTTGTAATGAATAAATAGGCTACATTTATTTAAATGGAGTTTTATAATCTGAGAGGAAATAGAGCCAAATATATTGCTAAAAGTCACGACAGGGTAAGCCTACACAAAACAGCCCTTATTTTAAGTGTTTCTAAAATGAATAAAAAGAAAAATGATTGGTTCTATGACACAATTTTTGCAAAAATAACAATAATAAAAAAACTGTATTCAGACTTTACTCAGTACTTTGTTGAAGCACCTTTGGCAGTGATTACAGCCTCAAGTCTTCTTGGGTATGACGCTACAAGCTTGGCATATCCGTATTTGGGGAGTTTCTCTGCAGATCCTCTCAAGCTTGTCAGGTTAGATGGGGAGTGTCGCCAAACAGCTATTTCCAGGTGTCTCTATACTTTGCTCTGTTCATCTTTCCCTCGATCCTGACTAGTCTCCCAGTCCCTGCCACTGAAAAACATCCCCACAGCATGATGCTGCCACCACCATGCTTCACCGTTGGGATGGTGCCAGGATTCCTCCAGACGTGACGCTTGGCATTCAGGCCAAAGAGTTCAATCTTGGTTTCATCAGACCAGAGAATCTTGTTTCTCATGGTCTGAGAGTCCTTTAGGTGTCTTTTGCCAAACTCCCAGTGGGCAGTCATGTGCCTTTTCATGAGGAGTGGCTTCCGTCTAGCCACTCTACCTTAAAGGCCTGATTGGTGGAGTGCTGCAGAGATGGTTGTCCTTCTGGAAGGTTCTCCCATCGCCAGAGGAACTCTAGAGCTCTGTCAGTGACCATCGTGTTCTTGGTCACCTCCTTGACCAAGGCCCTTCTCCCCCTATCACTTAGTTTATCCGGGCAGCCAGCTCTTGAAAAAGTATTGGTGGTTCCACACTTCTTCCATTTAAGAATGGAGGCCTTTTGATCATATCCTTGGACTAAAATGATTGACACTCAGGTACAAGCCTAACATCATGTGCAAAGGGCCTTTGGGTAATGTAGCACATATTCAATGATATCTCTTTTTCTCACGTAGGCTGTTCATTTCTGATCTTTGATACTTTTTTTGGTTTATAAACGTATCATGGTATACTACGTTAACGCTATACGTATGGGCCATATTGTTACTTGGTAGCTACTAGCAGCAGACCCTGTGTTGTGGATCATCTACCACTATTTTGGACGGTCCATACTGTAACGTTAACGTTAGTCTCAGGCTTCACTAACTAGCGTTACTATTTTAGGTGGAGCTATTCTTTGCTACTTTTCAAACAAATACTACGTGATATTTCACATATCATCTTGCTAGATAGGCTACTAGCATAATACCCTGTGTTGTTAGGATAGATTTATGTTTGTTTCTTCCAACAGATCTTTACATATTTTCCTCACTACAAAATATTCATGCGGTCCTTGTGGTTACTAAACATATTTTAGATATGTCTTTATGCTATAGCTTATTCCATGTTTACATCTTTGGTTAAATGACTTCAAATGCTAAACTTAAATTTACTTAGTGCAATGTCCGTGGAGTTTGTAAACTATCCTAGCTTAAAACAGGTTATTACTAGGCTTAAACAACTTCATTCATCTATTGTGTTCCTACAAGAAACTCACTTGTTGAAGGATGAGCTACTTAAAGTATGCAGGAGATGACAAGGGCAAGTAGTAGCATCCTGTTTCTCCTCTCATTCTCATGGTATTATGGTTTTAATTCACTAATCTGTTCCGTTTCAAGTGGATACTATTATAATTGATACAGCTGGTAGATACATTTAGATACAGGGAACTCTTTTGAAGGAGCATATTAATCTGGTTAATGTTTATGGTCCTAATGATGATAATCCCAAATTCTTTGAGAATGTATTTCTATTGATAGCCTCCATTCCTGGTAAGGTCCTAATGGCAGGGGACTTTAATTGCACTCTTGATCTTCATCTAGATCGCTCCTCTGGTTTAGACACTTCCCACTCGCAGAGTAGAAAGAAATTACAGCATTTCATTAAGGATTTAAATCTATGTGAACGTTGGGAGGACTCAGAACCCGAGTAAAAGGGAGAATTCATGTTCACATTTAAATCATATTCTCATGTAGACTACTTTTTAGTTTCTTGCTCATTGCTTCCCAATGTAGCAGGAAATGGATATGATACTATTGTTTTGAATGACCATTCCCTTGTGTGATTATTCTATAGGGATACAAAACTAGTAAAAAGGATCCTCTTGATGGTGTTTGCATCCCAGATGGTTACAGGACCCAGACTTCTTACATTACGTTGGAGTGCCTATAGATATTTATTTGACATTGAACACTAACCAAACGTCAGTGAGAACCAGATGGGAGGCTTTCAAAGCACATATTTGGGGGGCAAAGTATACGTTTTACCAGTTTAAAATCAAATAAAAATCAGAAAATGAGAGCGATGGACAGCTAAATCAGAGAATTGGAGAGGGAAGCTTTTTGGATAACTCAGTAGAATAAACAAGGAATGATTTGGTCTTAAAGCTCAGTATGATGAACTTCCCACCTCAAAGGCTGCAAACAGCTTAACTAGGCTGAAACAGTCCTATGATCAAGGTGAAAAACCTGGTAAATTGCTGGCCTGGCACATTAAGAAGTAAAATTCAGCCTTTAATGCAATTTATAATTTACAAGGACAATTATCAATGGATCCTGTAGAAATAAACCAAACATTTGCTTCCTACTACAACACACTTTACAACTCTGAATCTCCTGAGAACTGAACTAGTCAGGTCTTGATTTTCCCTCTACTTCAGAAGAAACTAAATTGGATCTGGAAAAGGAATTGGATGGTTTTGAAATATCTGATGCTATTTTCGATATGAAGGGAGGTTAAGCGGAAGGTCCAGATGGGCTCCCAATAGATATTTAAGGACAAACTTCTAGGTCCACTTTTGGATATGTACAGTGCATTAGGAAAGTACTCAGACCCCTTGATTTTTTCCACAATTTGTTACGTTACAGCCTTCTTCTGAAATGAATTAAATAAAACAATAACTCATCAATCTACACATAATACCTCATAATGAAAAAGTGAAAATAAGTTCTTAGACATTTTTGCAAATGTATTAAAAACTACAAAAATATATTGTTTACAGAAGTATTATAATAAACACCCTTTGCAATGAGACTGAGATGAATGAGATCAAGGTGATCATGGTTTAGACCAGGGTTCTTCAATTCCGGTCCTGGAGGGTCGAAACACTTCTGTTTTTTATTTCTACTTGGTAGTTAATTGGACTCACCTGGTGTCCAAGGTCTGAATTAGCCCCTGATTAGAAGGAGAGGATGAAAAACAGAGGTGTTTCGGCCCTCCAGGACCGGAATTGAAGAGCCCTGGTTTAGACACTCGCAGAGTAGAAAGACATTTTGTAAATGTGATCGTTCAGATGTTGTTTTTGCAACAATTGAACAAAAACAAGTTTTGGCTTTATCATTATGGGGAATTGTGAGTAGATTGATGAGGGAAAAAAACAATTTAATCTATTTTACAATAAGGCTGTAACGTAACAAAATCTCAAAAAAGTCAAGGGGTCTGAATACTTTCCGAATGCACTGTATATAGACAGGTGTGTGCCTTTCCAAATCATGTCCAACAAACTTAATTAGATAGAATCTGCTCTTACCCTGAGAAACAGATTTCCCAATCTTCTCCTCCTCTTCTTCATCTTTAATGTTGACATTAAGCTCCAGTGTTTGACTGCAATCTTCCAGCTTCACTGATGCCATCTCTGGATATTGCGATGCAAACTGGGCTCCACTGTCACAATCAGGACCCAGTGACTGTAGGTTTGGACTCAGTGTGGAAGGAGAGAGGCAGGCTGGGTTTGTCCTCACTGTTGATGTTACCGGCCTCAGACTTATCGGAATCTGGCAGTAGTAATATAGAGAGCACAGACACAAAAGTTAGTGTTGACAGTTCTGGCAATATCTTTATTCTCTAAAAATATTTTTTTTCTTGTTCAATTATCTAATTCAGTGCTGTACTTGGACTGAAATAGGTGCCAATACTCATTTTGGGTGCCGGTACCGTTTATATTAAGGAGCAGCATAAATGCATACATGACTCAAAATCCATTTAGTACAAGGTTACAGTTTGTTTTAGACAGCACTGTGTGCGAATTTCCTGAATAACCTTGTCTTCACTGTATTACTTCAATCAAAAACCAATTGTATTTCCTGTTCACACCATAGCAACATTTATTGATAAAGACTGAAACTAGTGAATGTGTCTGAATATTAGTACACATGTAGAAAACTGATAATCGTTACATTCAGCTTCAAAACAGTAGTGCGACCGTGAAATTGTCTCTATCTGATGCACCCGCACTGTCCTCACTGAAGTCCGTTGACGCTGACCGAGAGGGCGCCGCCATTTTACCAGCATGGGAATTTTACACAAAAGCAATAATATGCTAAACGAACTCAGAAATCTCAAATAAATTGATTATTTATTAAACTGAAATGAGAAAATTATGTACATTCACTCAGACAAACCCAAAATCTCTAGCTATGTGACTTGTAAAATAGTTTTTATCACGTTCTTTCACTTACTCGGTTTGACACAAAAATAACACATCAAACCTTTACCAAACGTGATAATACCTTAACGGATGTGTTACCTAGCATGGTATGACATGTTCTTTCGACATTAGAAAGTTTAAACGTGCTATTACATACCTGTAGTAATAAATAGAAACGGACACAAAGGTTATCTTCTTGACTGCACAGTTCTGGCGCTTTCTTTATTGTGAAGAACGTGGGATGCGCGCGCCTGCCGGAACTTCCTGTTCCCCCACTACTACTGTGCAACGGTCCGTGCATTTCGGGATCCTTGGGACGGCCCTACCAGTGTTGCCAACTCATTTTCAGGGGAAGTTGCTAGAGGCAGGTCGATTTGTTGCTAAAAGTTGCTCAATAACGTTGTGATGTCTTTGCGTGATGAAGTCATTACGTAATTACGTAAAACTGCATCATTCCATAGAATACACAATAACGTTAATCAAATTGACTGGCCATCTCGGCGACAAATATGATTTGACATTTGTTAGTTTAGATTTGTTTGTTTATTATCACATATTTGTATTTGTAAAAGTAATATAAACACATAACATTTATATGATCAGATATTTTTATTTATAAACACAACACATTGAATTATTGAACAATTACACATTACACATTATTGAACAATTACATTTGATTTATATTCTTATTAACTAGTAGTGTATTGGTAGTTAGTAAACATGCTACCTAACTGATCAACAAGTATAGGTACAAGCTAATAACAAGGTATATATGCTATCTTATTGAACAAGCAACTTAACTCAAATAATGATGTGTGCGCTAGGCATCTCTCTCCAGCTCTCTCCAGGTTGTTGTGCTGCTTGGCTGGCCTGCTGCTGCCTGTGCACGAGCTGAGTGCCTGGCTGCATTTTAGTGTTTGAGTCACTTTTCAAAAGTTGCTAAAAGTTCCAAATAAGTTTTTAAAAGTAGCTACATTTGCTGCTAGGTGCTGTTTGAAAAAAAAGTTGCCAGGGTAGTCTGAAAAGTTGCTAAATCTAGCAACAAAATAGCTAAGTTGGCATCACTGGGCCCTACCCCATTACATGAGAACAGGGTATCTGCCGCTGCCTCCTCCTCCTCCGGGACACTTCTACTTTGCATAGAGTTGATCAATCTGTTGATTGTGGCCTGTGGAATGTTGTCCCATTCCTCTTCAGTGGCTGTGCGAAGTTGCTGTATATTGGTGGGAACTGGAACAAGCTGTGGTACACGTCGATCCAGCCCTCCCAAACATGCTCAATGGTTGACATGTCTTGTGAGTATGCAGGACATGGAAGAACTGGGACATTTTCAGCTTCCTGGAATTGTGTACAGATCCTTGCGACATTGGGCCATGTATTATCATGCTGAAACATGACATGATGTCGGCAGGACAATGGGCCTCAGGATCTTGTCATGGTATCTCTGTGCATTAAATTTGCCATTAAGAAAATGCTATTTTGTTCCTTCTCTGTAGCTTATGCCTGCCCATACCATAACCCTGACATGAACACGGGGTACTCTGTTCATGACATTGACATCAGCAAACCGCTCGCCCACACACCACCATGCACTTGATCTGCAGTTGTGAGGGTGGTTGGGCATACTGCCAAATTCTCTAAAACAAAGTTGGAGGCGGCTTATGGTAGAGAAATTACCATTAAATTATCTGGCAACAGCTCTGGTGGACATTCCTGCAGTCATCATGCCAGTTGCATGCGCCCTCAAAACTTGAGACATCTGTGGCATTGTCAGTGGTAGAAAAAGCACCCAATTGTCATACTTGAGAAAAGTATAGATACCTTAATAGAAAATGACTCAAGTAAAAAAAAGTGAAAGCCACCCAGTAAAATACTACTTGAGTAAAAGTCAAAAAGTATTTGGTTTTAAATATACTTAAGTATCAAAAGTAAATGAAATTGCTAAAATATACTTCACTATCAAAAGTAAAAGTATTTTTAGTTTCAAATTCCTTATATTATGTAAACCAGACGACACCATTTTATTTTTTAAATTGTATATATGGATAGCCAGGGGCACACTCCAACACTCAGACATCATTTACAAACTAAATGTGTGTGTCTAAAGGAAAGTAGTGGGCGTCTGGAAAGGAGTGGGTGTGTCTAAAGGAAGGTAGGAAAGTAGTGGGCGTGTGGAAAGGAGTGGGTGTGTCTAAAGGAAAGTAGTGGGCGTCTGGAAAGGAGTGGGTGTGTCTAAAGGAAAGTAGTGGGCGTCTGGAAAGGAGTGGGTGTGTCTAAAGGAAAGTAGTGGGCGTCTGGAAAGGAGTGGGTGTGTCTAAAGGAAAGTAGTGGGCGTGTGGAAAGGAGTGGGTGTGTCTAAAGGAAAGTAGTGGGCGTCTGGAAAGGAGTGGGTGTGTCTAAAGGAAAGTAGTGGGCGTCTGGAAAGGAGTGGGTGTGTCTAAAGGAAAGTAGTGGGCGTCTGGAAAGGAGTGGGTGTGTCTAAAGGAAAGTAGTGGGCGTCTGGAAAGGAGTGGGTGTGTCTAAAGGAAAGTAGTAGGTGTCTGGAAAGGAGTGGGTGTGTCTAAAGGAAAGTAGTAGGTGTCTGGAAAGGAGTGGGTGTGTCTAAAGGAAAGTAGTGGGCGTCTGGAAAGGAGTGGGTGTGTCTAAAGGAAAGTAGTGGGCGTGTGGAAAGGAGTGGGTGTGTCTAAAGGAAAGTAGTAGGCGTCTGGAAAGGAGTGGGTGTGTCTAAAGCACTATAGGTTAGATGGTTTTGATTGAGCTGTGTTTTTTCTCGTCCATTTCTTACCATGCAACTACTGTATATTTTCTTATAATGTCATTGATTGGCTAAATGGAAGGCAGTACCCATACAACATGATGATTACATCACCAGTTAGGTACCTAGCCAGTAGCCACATTGCAACATGGTGGACTCCCAGCAAGGGACTAGCTATCTAGCTAGATAATTCAGCCTAATGCTATTTCAGCATGTTTTTGATGACATCATTTATGTAAAGATTTGCCAGTGGATATATGTATTGGCAGACTCATTAATTCCTGTTTAGCTATAAACCTTTTTCTGATGTGATGTCATTCTTCGGATTTCATCACTCAATTATCTAAGGTTAGCTAATGCCACCCATATAGCTACTAATGTCACACATTGCATTCAACCTAGCTACTGTACTATCAACTGGCTTGCTATATTAGGTAGCTCTAGATGCGAGGGGAAACTTCATATATTTGTATTATCTATAAAGATTATAAAAAGGCCATTAGGTAGCTAGCTAGGTTGAAACTGCTGGGAAATAGCTATCTAATCAAATCAAATCAAATCAAATTTTATTGGTCACATGCGCCGAATACAACAGGTGCAGACATTACAGTGAAATGCTTACTTACAGCCCTTAACCAACAGTGCATTTATTTTAAACAAAAAAAGTAAGAATAAAAACAACAACAAAAAAAGTGTTGAGAAAAAAAGAGCAGAAGTAAAATAAAGTGACAGTAGGGAGGCTATATATACAGGGGGGTACCGTTGCAGAGTCAATGTGCGGGGGCACCGGCTAGTTGAGGTAGTTGAGGTAATATGTACATGTTGGTAGAGTTAAAGTGACTATGCATAAATACTTAACAGAGTAGCAGCAGCGTAAAAAGGATGGGGTGGGGGGGCAGTGCAAATAGTCCGGGTAGCCATGATTAGCTGTTCAGGAGTCTTATGGCTTGGGGGTAGAAGCTGTTGAGAAGTCTTTTGGACCTAGATTTGGCACTCCGGTACCGCTTGCCGTGCGGTAGCAGAGAGAACAGTCTATGACTAGGGTGGCTGGAGTCTTTGACAATTTTGAGGGCCTTCCTCTGACACCGCCTGGTATAGAGGTCCTGGATGGCAGGAAGCTTTGCCCCAGTGATGTACTGGGCCGTACGCACTACCCTCTGTAGTGCCTTGCGGTCGGAGGCCAAGCAGTTGCCATACCAGGCGGTGATGCAACCAGTCAGGATGCTCTCGATGGTGCAGCTGTAGAATTTTTTGAGGATCTGAGGACCCATGCCAAATCTTTTCAGTCTCCTGAGGGGGAATAGGCTTTGTCGTGCCCTCTTCACGACTGTCTTGGTGTGTTTGGACCATGATAGTTCGTTGGTGATGTGGACACCAAGGAACTTGAAGCTCTCAACCTGTTCCACTACAGCCCCGTCGATGAGAATGGGGGCGTGCTCAGTCCTCTTTTTTTTCCTGTAGTCCACAATCATCTCCTTTGTCTTGGTCACGTTGAGGGAGAGGTTGTTGTCCTGGCACCACACGGCCAGATCTCTGACCTCCTCCCTATAGGCTGTCTCATCGTTGTCGGTGATCAGGCCTACCACTGTTGTGTCGTCGGCAAACTTAATGATGGTGTTGCAGAGGGAGGTGTTTAGTCCCAGGATCCTTAGCTTAGTGATGAGCTTAGAGGGCACTATGGTGTTGAATGCTGAGCTGTAGTCAATGAATAGCATTCTCACGTAGGTGTTCCTCTTGTCCAGGTGGGAAAGGGCAGTGTGGAGTGCGATAGAGATTGCATCATCTGTGGATCTGTTGGGGCGGTATGCAAATTGGAGTGGGTCTAGGGTTTCTGGGATTATGCTGTTGATGTGAGCCATGACCAGTCTTTCAAAGCACTTCATGGCTACAGACGTCAGTGCTACGGGTCGGTAGTCATTTAGGCAGGTTATCTTAGAGTTCTTGGGCACAGGGACTATGGTGGTCTGCTTGAAACATGTTGGTATTACAGACTCAGTCAGGGACATGTTGAAAATGTCAGTGAAGACACTTGCCAGTTGGTCAGCACATGCACGGAGTACACGTCCTGGTAATCCGTCTGGCCCTGCGGCCTTGTGAATGTTGACCTGCTTAAAAGTCTTACTCACATCGGCTACGGAGAGCGTGATCACATAGTCATCCAGAACAGCTGGTGCTCTCATGCATGCTTCAGTGTTCCTTGCCTCGAAGCGAGCATAGAAGTGGTTTAGCTCGTCTGGTAGGCTTGTGTCACTGGGCAGCTCGCGGCTGTCCTTCCCTTTGTAGTCTGTAATAGTTTTCAAGCCCTGCCACATCCGACGAGCGTCAGAGCCAGTGTAGTATGATTCAATCTTAGACCTGTATTGACTCTTTGCCTGTTTGATGGTTCGTCGGAGGTCATAGCGGGATTTCTTATAAGCGTTCGGGAGTCCCGTTCCTTGAAAGCGGCAGCTCTACCCTTTAGCTCAGTGCGGATGTTTCCTGTAATCCATGGCTTCTGGTTGGGGTATGTACGTACGGTCACTGTGGGGACGACATCATCGATGCACTTATTGATGAAGCCAGTGACTGATGTGGTGTACTCCTCAATGCTGTCTGAAGAATCCCGGAACATGTTCCAGTCTGTGCTAGCAAAACAGTCCTGTAGCTTAGCATCTGCGTCATCTGACCACTTTTTTATTTACCGAATCACTGGTGCTTCCTGCTTCAGTTTTTGCTTATAAGCAGGAATCAGGAGGATAGAGTTATGGTCAGATTTTCCAAATGGAGGGCGAGGGAGAGCTTTGTATGCGTCTCTGTGTGTGGAGTAAAGGTGGTCTAGAGTTTTTTTCCCTCTGGTTGCACATTTAACATGCTGGTAGAAATTAGGTAGAACGGATTTAAGTTTCCCTGCATTAAAGTCCCCGGCCACTAGGAGCGCTGCATCTGGATGAGCGTTTTCCTGTTGATTAATGGCCTTGTACAACTAATTCAGTGCAATCTTAATGCCAGCATTGGTTTGTGGTGGTAAATAGACAGCCATGAAAAATATAGATGAAAACTCTCTTGGTAAATAGTGTGGTCTACAGCTTATCATAAGATACTCTACCTCAGGCGAGCAAAACCTCAAGACTTCCTTAGTATTTGATTTTGTGCACCAGCTGTTGTTTACAAATATACATAGGCCGCCACCCCTTGTCTTACCAGAGGCTGCCGTTCTGTCCTGCCGATGTAGCGTATAGCCTGCTAGCTGAATGTTATCATTGTTGTCGTTCAGCCACGACTCCGTGAAACATAGGATATTACAGTTTTTAATGTCCCGTTGGTAGGATAACCGTAATCTTAAATCGTCCATTTTATTCTCAAAAGCTTGAACGTTGGCTAATAGGATTGATGGAAGAGGCAGTTTACTCGCTCGCCGTCGGATCCTTACAAGGCACGCAGGTATGCCTCAATGTCATCGGTAGCTCCCATCTTAGATATAAAGTCACTTGCCTTTATTGGGCGGGTATTTTGGACAACCCTCTGTCTCTGCAACTGCAATTCCTCTGCCTTCAGAAGGTTGGCTTTCTTTTGCTCCTCCAAGAGAGCCACGTTTGCTTGCATCTGGGCTTGCTGGCCAGCAACAAGGGCTTTCAATATGTCCTCCATTTCAGTCGGCGGGGAGCCTACGGCCAACTTGGAAAACTGGGTGATCAAACCTTCGGTATCCTCCTCTGACATGCACTATTAACGCTTGAGCGTGCCCGTATTCTCCACCATCTGTGACGTCACGAGAGGCTACACAGCTTTCAGCGGGATTGCTCAAGTAGTGCAAGGAGACAAGGTTCAAACAAAACAAGGATTTTATTATAGGTCTTGGGAAATTAACGAAAATATAACAAAATTCTGTTCTCTTGTGGCTCTTTAAGGGTTAACAGTTCAGGGATGTCTCTTCCACATCCAAAGTCATAACTCTCACTCGCTCAGATAACTTTTCCCCAGCCTTACTGTAGTCCACGTTGCAGCTAGTGGCCAACCCAGCAAAAAGTCCTTCCAAATGTCTCTCACGTATTTCCACAGGTGCATATATCCAAAGGTGAGTATTTCCCAAAGGTAAGTATCTCCAAATCCTTATATTCCTCATGGAAGTGGACGTGCAGCACTCTTGTCCTCCAGAGAGCCCAGGTTGGAGACTGTGTCTCTTCCCTTCCCAAACCTTCAGCTCATCAGCTCCTCATTTGTTTCAGCTGCGTGGGAAGATTGGCCATAGAGGGGTGGAGTTCCCGACCATACCAGCAGATGGAGCCATAGCTGTCTGGGTTTGCAGCCACCTCAGGGGGATGTAACGTCCCTCCAGGACACAGCCTCTCGTGACATCACAATATATTTTCACACCCCATGAAAGAGTTATACAGCAACTTTACATCTGTGTTGTGGCTTGTAACTTGCTAGGTAGCAGTTTAAGACATGGTTTGAATCCTAATCAATCCATCCAATGTGAGTACATGTTGAAGTACAGTAGATTAATAAAGCTACAGTACTGCAGCTGGTGACAAAGCTGCGTATATTGAAAAAGCTTGTTAGTGCATAGGTCAAATGTATCTTTGTGATGCTAATTTCAGGTATTTTTTCCAGCTTTAGACAAACACTAAATATTTCACTTAAAACATAGTTTTGTTGTATTTAATGATAGAGAAGAGAAGAGTTTGACCAACACAGATTAATGTCCAATCTTTGAGGACGTGTCTACATTGTTAGAGTGGTCACATGCCAATCTGTTCCATATAATAGACAGTCTTTGGAACAGTGGAAAGCTGCATGGCCCCTTGGTTGTTGCTAAGCAGGCATTCTTCTTCTATGGTGTTTATTGGTGGTGTTCAGACCAACGTTAAAGGTGCATCACTGCCACCTTCTGGGCTGGAGTGTGATAGAGACATGTGGTTCTGTCCTTGTGAGATCACAGGGTCAGAGAACTCCTGACTGTGGTCATACAAAAACACTCCAGGCACTCAGCCCATAAGAGCCATTCATACTGTCAGATCTAATATGGAAGAACTGAATACAACCATAAGAACCATTCATACTGTCAGATCTAATATGGAAGAACTGAATACAAAAGAGAAGGAGAGGTTGACCAGTACAAATTCGTGTACAAACATTATTTTTCATTGGCAGATCAATGCAGTTTTCCAAACATATTCATCATCAGTTTTTTTGTAACATTTTAACTGAACAAAAATATAAACACAACATTCAACAATGTTACTGGGGTACAGTGCATATAAGGAAATCAGTCAATTGAAATACATTCATTAGGCCCTAATCTATGGATTTCACATGACTGGGCAGGGGCGCAGCCATGGGTGGGCCTGGGAAGGCATAGGCCCAACCATTCGGGAGCCAGGCCCACCCATCAGCCAATAAGAATGATTTTCCCCCACTAAAGGGCTTTATTACAGATAGAAATACTCCTCAGTTTCATCAGCGATCCGGGTGGCTGGTCTCAGATGATCCTGCAGGTGAAGAAGCCAGATGTGGAGGTCCTGGGCTTGCACGGTTATACGTGGTCTACGGATGTGAAGCTAGTTGGACGTTCTGCCAAATTCTCGGGAGAGAAATGTACATTCAATTCTCTGGCAACAGCTCTGGTGAACATTCCTGCAGTCAGCATGCCAATTGCGCACTCCCTCAAAATGTAGACATCTGTGCCATTGTGTTGTGTGACAAAAGGCACATTTCAGAGTGGCCTTTTATTGTACCCAGCACAAGGTGCACCTGTGTAATGATCATGCTGTTTAATCAGCTTCTTGATATGCCACACCTGTCAGGTGGATGGATTATCTTGGCAAAGGAGAAATGCTCACTAACAGAGATGTAAACACATTTGTGCACCACATTTGAGAGAAATAAGCTTTTTGTGCATTTGGAAAATTTCTGGGATCTTTTATTTCAGCTAATGAAACATGGGACCAACACTTTACATGTCAAGTTTATATATTTTTTCAGTACAGTTTTAGAAGACAATTCACTAAACACGTAGTCATTTCATTTTAATTGTCACATGTTTGGTGAACAGCAGGTGTAGACTAACAGTGAAATGTTGACCAACAATAGAGAACACAATACAACAATTATAATAATAGGAAAAAGATTGTAGCACAAGGAATTAATACACGATGAGCAATGGTAGCTTGGCTATATACATGGGGTGCCAATACCTAGTCAATGGTAGCTTGGCTATATACATGGGGTGCCAATTCCTAGTCAATGATAGCTTGGCTATATACAGTGCCTTCTGAAAGTATTCAGACCCCTTAACTTTTTCCACATTTTATTACATTACAGCCATATTATAAAATTTATTAAATATTTTCCCCCTCAACAGTCTACACACAATTCCCCATAATGTCAAAGCAAAATACAGGTTTTTAGAAGTTCTTCCTAATTGATTTATAAAAAACAGAAATATCAAATTTACATAAGTATTCCGACCCTGTACTCAGTACTTTGTTGCAGCACCTTTGGCAGTGATTATAGCATTGAGTCTTCTTGGGTATGACGCTACAAGCTTGGCACACCTGTATTTGGGGAGTGTCATCCATTCTTCTGTGCAGATCCTCTCAAGCTCTGTCAGGTTGGATGGGGAGCATTGTTGTACAGCTATTTTCTGGTATCTCCAGAGATGTTCAATCTGGTTCAAGTCTGGGCTCTGGCTGGGCCAGGTGAACCTTCGCCCCAGTCTGAAGTCCTGAGCGCTCTGGAGCAGGTTTTCATCAAGGATCTCTCTGTACTTTGCTCCGTTCATTATTCCCTCGATCCTGACTAGTCTCCCAGTCCCTGCCTCTGAAAAACAGCTGCACAGCATGATACTGCCACAACCATGCTTCACCGTAGGCATGGTGCCAGGTTTCCTCCAGACGTGACGCTTGTCATTCAGGCCAAAGATTTTAATCTTGGTAACATCAGACAAGATAATCTTGTTTCGGCTAGAGAGCGTGCTATGGAGTAGACGTGCATTGCTAGAGCTCCGCTCAATTTTGAAACAAATTAATATTTATCTTAACCTCTCACAACCTATAACTTCAAACAAATATGACAAAGGGAAAAGGCAACAAAAAAGGGGGCGCTAAACAAGATAATTGGAATGAGATAGACAACGAACCAATTTCAACGTCGCCGACCCACGAGGAGCTAGCTGAAGAGGCTAGCTTCCAAGAGTTCCCCACAGATCCTACTCAAAGTGACATACTGGCTGCCATAAACGCACTAAGCAAGAAGGTGGACACAAGGTTGGCTGATATCTCAAAGAGTATTGGGACTTTGGCCGAAACTGTGAAGGCAACTAAGGGAAGGGTGCACGAGGTTGAGCAGACGACAATCGATCACGAGGCCAGGCTACAGGACATAGAGAAACAGTGCGCAACGCTCAAAAATGACAACAAAACCCTGAAGGCCCGACTGGAAACGCTCGAGTCGCATTCAAGACGCCAGAACATCCGAATAAGTGGGATCCAGGAGGACACGGAGAAAGGGAAACCCACTGAATTTGTCTCGGAGCTGATACCGGCATTGCTGGGGAGTGAACACTTCAAAACGGCCATCCTGATCGACCGCGCACACAGAGCACAGGCAACGAAGCCGGCCAAGGGCGGGCCACCAAGGCCATTCATTGTAAGGCTGCACTATCCCCACACCAGGGATCTCATCCTCAAGCTGGCTAGTCAAAAGTTCCCCCTTAACTACAACGGAACCAGGGTGTCTTTCTACCCAGATCTTACCTTGGAGGTGAGGAACCAACGGAAAGAGTATGATGAGGTACGCAACAAATGCAGGGCGGCCAACATCCGATATGGATTCCTCTTCCCAGCCCGGTTTAAGGTGACAGTCGAGGGATCAACACGTACGTTTGACAACGCAAAAGAGGCAGATCTGTTCTTGACAAGCAAGCTCCCCGGCTGAGGATACAGAACGGCTGTGCCAGCAGGCTAAATGGCCAAATACAGGCCAGGAATGTGTGTGAATTGAATTTCCGGCCTATGTCTTTTCGATCAGAAGATCAGAAATTGGGACTTATAGGATAGGTGAGATGGTGTGGCTAATATAGCATTGTTTGGTATGTCATGTTTTAGCGCCACTCACCCCCTAACATGAGAGTTAAGTTAAGTGTTATTTAATACTAGTTTATATGCGGAGCATCTATAGACGACGAGTTAGTTCAAGCTTTATGTCTAGACACCCTAACGTTTGTGTGTTAGCCAAGGAGTGCTTCGTTTGGGGAAGTCACTCAGTAAAGGGACGGGGAGGGGGTTGGGGTCTGTGTTTTATGTTCACGTTTATTAGTACAGGTGGCATGACAAGCTCCCAGCGGCGGGACGTTTTCTTCTGGGTTTTGTATGACAGCAGCAATTTGCTTTAAAATAAGAAATGCCACATAGTGACCGAGCACAGAGTAGATCAGGTGGAATAAAGATAGTCAGCTGGAACTGTAATGGATTAGGGCATGTCGTGAAAACGAGCTAAGGTTTTTTCTCATCTTAAATCACTGGGTGCTGACATAGTGCTTCTTCAAGAAACTCATATTAAACGCCCCGCGCAGGCCCAAGCTACGAGTCGGCTGGATCGGTCAGATATACCAGTCTAACTTTGATGCAAAAGCGAGAGGGGTAGCAATCCTGATAAGGAAAAACATTCCTTTTGTTTACTCAACCTCGATTTCAGATCCTAATGGTCGGTATATTATTGTGGCTGGTACACTGAATTCAAAACCAATAACCTTGGTCAATTTATATGGACCCAACTTCGATGATCCATTATTTTTTCAAAGGGTATTTAAGGCCATACCAAATATCTCGGATACAAGTGTTATTGTTGGAGGTGACTTTAACTGTACGTTAGACCCTCTTTTAGATAAACAGCTATCAAGGTCACTTCAACAATCAAATGCCAGTGTCTGTCTAAATACATTGATGACAAACCTTAACATTGTCGATATTTGGAGACTGACGCACCAACAGACAGGGATTATTCTTTCTTCTCATCAGTTCATAAATCATATTCCAGAATTGACTATTTTTTGTTGGACTCCAAACTAATCTCAGCAGCTGAGTCGGTTACCTATCACCCCATTCTAATTACGGACCACTCTCCTCTGTCCATGGTGCTGAAACTCGACAATATGTCGACAGGACGGCGACCGTGGCGCTTAGACGCATACCTGTTGAAAGATGAGGCTTTTTGTCAGTATTTGGAGGAGCAGATTGCCTTTTTCCTCAGTACTAACGACACGGGGGATGTTGACGACTCCACCCTTTGGGAATCTCTAAAGGCTGTGATTAGAGGTTACATTATTTCTTATACATCAGAGAGGAAGAAACGTGCCAATACTAGGCTGAGAGAAATTGAAAGAGAGTTAGGGGAACAGGAGAACGTTTTTAGGACAAATTCCTCGTATACAGTCCTTGAGAAGATCACAAAGTTAAAGTATGAATACAATACCATCCTTTCGAAACGGGTGGGCTCTTTACTTGCTAGAACGCTAACAAAGTTATTTTGAACTGGGGGACAAACCACATAAATTATTAGCAAGACAGCTAAGGCATGTACAAGCATCTAGAGCTATTCACAAAATAAAAGACAAGAAGGGTAAAATAGTAACAGATCCGCAGGACATTAACAAATGCTTTGCACAGTTTTACTCAGAGCTATACCAATCAAAATGCGATGCTACTGATCCACAAACTATGGAACGCTTTCTCGCTGATTGTGAACTTCCTAAACTAGACAGGGGGCAGCTGCCGCACTCGATGCAGGGATAACCTTAGATGAAATTAACACAGCGATAGCACAATTTCCAAACAGCAAGGCCCCTGGGCCCGATGGATATGTAATAGAATTCTATAAGAAGTACTGCGCTAGTCTATCTCCACTTATGCTGCGAATGTTTCCAACAATCCAAAGAAAATACCAAACTCCCGCAAACACTGTATGAGGCTACAATAGCCCTGATCTTGAAAAAAGATAGAGATTCCATGGAGATGTCGTCGTATCGCACCGTGTCGTTACTCCCCATAGAAAACAAGGTGTTGACAAAGATATTGGCAAACCGATTGAAAAAATATATTTCCGACATCATACACCCTGACCAGACAGGTTTTATCCCGGGCCGACATATATACTACAATTTGAGACGCCTTTTCAACGTAATGTATCATGATCATAAAGTTGAGGCAGTGGTAATAGCTCTTGATGCAGAGAAGGCGTTTGATCAGATTGAGTGGAAGTATATGTTGTCGGTTCTGGAGCATTTCGGATTTGGAAAGGAATTTATTAATTGGATAAGAATTATTTATGCACACCCAATGGCGTCCGTGGTGACCAATCAGGAAATGTCGCAGTCATTCCGCCTGTTCAAGGGGTGCCGACAGGGATGCCCTATTTCGCCTGCTCTCTTCGCTATAGCCATGGAACCCCTTGCTACGCGCATTCGGGCATGTGCCGATATAGCTTCTGTTAAAATAAAAGACACACAGCACAAAATTTCCCTATATGCAGACGATGTTCTTTTGTTTTTGTCCAAGCCTAAAACGTCTATTCCACCATTACTTAACTTGATAAACACATTCGGCTCCTTCTCTGGCTACAAGATAAACTGGCAAAAAAGTGAGATGATGCCAATATCACGGCCTGTGGATATGCAATTTCTGCAATCTACCCCGCTTAGAACAGTGAGGGACAAGTTCACAAGCCTTGGCATTGTAGTGACAAGAGACCTTGACCAGCTATTGAAAGTGAATTGGGACATGAAAATATATCAGCTTAAACAAAATATAGATTTCTGGAAAACTCTGCCTATTTCCTTGGTTGGTCGTATAAACGCTATTAAAATGGTTGTCCTACCCAGGTTTCTTTACCTCTTCCAATGTCTACCCAATTTCATACCACAAAGCTATTTTAAGAAACTGGATTCAATAGTAACTCCATTTTTATGGGATAACAAGGCAGCCAGAATTGCAAAGAAGCATTTATGCAAGTACAAGATAGAGGGGGCTTTGGCCTTCCTCACTTCAAACTGTATTATTGGGCTGCTAATCTGAACATTGTGTCTTTCTGGAGGGAAAGTTTACCTGAGATGAGACGGAAGGATATGCCTTCATGGCTTTTGATTGAGCAGGCCTCCTGTCAACGTTCCTCACTCCCTGCACTTGTTAATAGCCCATCATATGTGAAAAAAGCCACTTATGACTCCAATCCAGTCATTTGTCATACTCTTAGGATCTGGAAACAGATTAGGGATTTTCTTAACATACCCACTGTGTACATAGACAGCCCGATTAGCTGGAATCATGCTTTCCACCCTGCAATGGATGATGTGGTGTTTTCACAGTGGAGGGAGAAGGGGCTCACAACAATTGGTAATCTATACATAGATGGTCAGTTAGCTTCATTTCAACAACTACAGGCAAAGTTCAACATGCCAACAACACATTTTTTCAGATACCTCCAAATCAGGAATTTCTTAAGGACACACATCCCACAGTATGGCATGAAGCCAAATAGTCCTACATTAGATAGCTTGATCCTTGTCAAACCCCATTCAAAAGGGTCGGTCTCCAGACTGTATGATGTGCTACAGGCCCACATAGAGGTATCCACTCAGAAATCTCAAATGAGGACTGGATAGAAGCTCTCAGGAATATAAACCACAGTTCAGTGAATGCCAGACACAACCTTGTACAGTTTAAGGTGATACACAGGTTACACTACTCAAAAGTAAAACTGCATAAAATATTCCCGGACACCTCACCACTGTGTGAGAGGTGCAAGCAGGAGGAGGGGACGTTGTCCCACTTATTCTGGACATGCCCTAAATTACAGGCTTACTGGGCTCTCATTTTTGATTACTTATCTAAGGCCTTTGATAGAGTTCTAGCCCCAGACCCATTGATCGCTCTGTTTGGTACAGTTGATGGGAATAACCAGGAGGGGATAGCTGTCTCTCTTTGTACTCTATTAGCCAAAAGGCTCATATTGCAATTTTGGAAATTGGAGACTGTACCTACCTTTGAAATGTGGTTACGGGATTTAGGGAATGTAATCCATATGGAAAAGATTCGATACAACACCTCCAATAGAAGTCCATTGTTTTACAAAATATGGCAGCCGATACTGGATAAATGGTCTAGTCCCGCTTCATAACTGGGCTGACGATCTGCTGCTACTCTGTGCTGTACTCCACTCAATATTTATTTTTGGCTGAACTACACTGCTTGTAATGACTATATGCTGTCTTCTTATACACGTACCACCTAATAGGATTTTGTTTTATTTTGTGTATGTGTGAGTTAACTTTTGTTTTGTCCTCTAAACTGGCCATCCCATCCAACAGTACAATGAATGTCATTGTTTGTATTGCTGTCTCTTTTACTTTATTTTTATTGGAAAATAATAAACATATTATTAAAAATAAAAAAAATAAAAAGATAATCTTGTTTCTCATGGTCAGAGTCCTTTAGGTGCCTCTTGGCAAACTCCAAGTGGGCTGAACTCTGGAGCTCTGTCAAAGTGATCATCGGGTTCTTGGTCACCTCCCTGACCAAGGCCCTTCTCCCCTCGATTGCTCAGCGGACAGCTCTAGGAAGAGTCTTGGTGGTTCCAAACTTCTTCCATTTAAGAATGGAGGAGGCTGCTGTGTTCTTGGGGACCTTCAATGCTGCAGACATTTTTTGGTATCCTTCCCCAGATCGGTGCCTCGACACAATCCTGTCTCAGAGCTCTACAGACAATTCCTTCGACCTCATGGCTTGGTTTTTGCTCTGACATGCAATGTCAACTGTGGGATGTTATATAGAATGGTGTGTGCCTTTTCAAACCATGTCCAATCAATTGAATTTATTTCAGGTGGATTCCAGTCAAGTTGTAGAAACATCTTAAGGAAGATCAATGGAAACATTTTTCATGATGGAAATTGAAATATTAAAATGTGATTTAATTTTTTGTTGTTGTTGGGGAAAACCATTTAAGAGCTGGAGTTATTATGCAGTCTGATAGCAGTGGGTAGAGTGGCGTTTCACAGGCGGTTTGTACGGGCAGTTAGACAGGACAGTTTGTGGCTGTTTCTCAGGAGCCTGTTGGTGCAGTTACCTCTTTTTGGAGGGAGCAGGTCATTCAGTGGATGGTCAAGAGTGTGCATGTCCTTCACCAGGTGCACTGCAGCCTGTTAACGCATGCTCTGCAGTGACCGGAGCTGCGGTTGGACGGCTCCACCTCTGGAGATGATCCTCAAGGCCCTTCTCTGCACCCTGTCTAGTTGGGCCTGCTGCTTTTTACTGCATCCAACTAACAGCACTCCACCGTATTCCAGACAAGGCCTGGCCAGTGTAGTATAGACTGTGACCAGATCTTCAGTAGGACATTACTGGCAAGAAATGTCAAAATGGCGTTTTGAGGCCTTTCTCACTGGCTGCTCCACGTGTCACCACTGAGGTTAGAGTCTAGATGAAAACCAAGATACTTGGTTGTTGTTACCACTGGTACTTCCTGTCCTCCTAGGATTAGTGGTGCAGGTTGTGGATGGTCCTCTGACCAAGGGCTAAATGTGCCAGTTGCCATCACCCTCATGCTTTATGTGGACTGAGTCTAGTCAGAGCTTGCTTTAACTGGCCAATGCTGCACAGCTCAACCTGCCTTGTAGGCATGGGCAGGGGGGAGATGGCAAGAGGTGTGGTGCTTGTCCATGCCTCAGCAAAGAAGCCATTCAAAACATCAGCCACCTCGTTATCTTTAAATTCCCTCAACCTGTATTCTCCCTCCTGATGTTTTCTTTGGTCCCAGTCCATTGTTAATGAAGTCCCACCATTCCTTAGGGTTTTTCTTCATTAGGTCCTGGATTTCAGTTTTGTAGTAGTTTGTCTTTGCTTCCTTGATAATCATTTGCACCGTGTTTCTGTATTTTCTCCATGTCATTGTTTCTCCCCATCTGTTGAAAATATTCTGTATTTTCCTGATGGCAGCCTTTATTCTTTCAGTCATCCAGGGCTTGTCCAGTGTTGTTGTTGTTTTCTTATTGACATGCATACATCAAGTGCAGTTTGAATGCAGGAGTTGAACGTCTCCACCTTTGCATCGATACTCTCCACCTCATATATGGCAGACCAGTCAGTACTGGCCATACATCGTGCAAAGGTCTCCTTTCTGTTCTGGGTTACCAGACATCCTTTTTCCCGCTGCACCTCACTTCTCCCTCCTGATGTTGTGTTTGGAGAGAACAGAAGACATTTGTGATCACTGGATCTGAGAGGAGCAAGTACAGTGGGTTGTGTTAATCAGATCTAGGATGGAGTCCCATCTGTGGTCTTGTCTTTGACCACTACCACTTCTTATGTATACGTTGGTGTCTTTTAAATTGCCCAATCTGTAGAATCTCGTCTCACAGTCAGTGCAGTAATAAGTATTATCTCCAGTGTGTAACCGTTGGTGTGTTTTTACGTTGCCAATCGGGAGAAACTCTTGCCATATTAAGAGCATAAGTAAGGATTCTCTCCTGTGTGTGTTTTCTGATGATGCTGTAGCTCATCTGTTGTTTTTAGATCAGTGGAAAGGCTTTTCTCCTGTATGTATACGTTCATGTTGTTTTAAGTTGCCAAGTTCAGAGAAACTCGCCCCACAGTCAGAGCAGGAGTAAGGCTTCTCTCCTGTGTGTAACCGTAGGTGCAATTTAAATTTTTCCTGTCGAGAGAAATTCTTCCCACAGTCACAGCAGGAGTAAGGCTTCTCTCCTGTATGTATACGTTCATGTTGTTTTAAGTTGACAAGCTGAGAGAAACTTGACCCACAGTCAGAGCAGGAGTAAGGCTTCTCTCCTGAATGTATGTATACGTTCATGTTGTTTTAAGTTGCCCAGTCGAGAGAAACTCTTCCTACAGCAAGAGCAGGAGTAAGGCTTCTGTCCTGTGTGTATACGTTCATGTTTTTTTAAGCTGCCCAGTCGAGAGAAACTCTTCCCACAGTCAGAGCAGGAGTAAGGCTTCTCTCCTGTGTGTGTTCTCAGATGAACTTTTAGCTTAAATGATGTCTTGAAACACTTTAAACAGTCAGAGCAGGAGTAAGGCTTCTCTCCTTTATGTTTACCTTGGTGTCTTTTTAAGTCGCCTATTTGAGAGAAGTTCTTCCCACAGTCAGAGCAGGAGTAAGGCTTCTCTCCTGTGTGTATACGTTCATGTGTTTTTAAATGGCTTATTTGAGAGAAAATCTTTCCACAGTCAGAACAGGAGTAAGGCTTCTCCCCTGTGTGTATACGTTCATGTTTTTTAAGCTGCCCAGTCGAGAGAAACTCTTCCCACAGTCAGGGGGCTTCTCTCCTGTGTGTGTTCTGATGTTCTGCCCAGAGCAGGAGTAAGGCTTCTCTCCTGTGTGTGTTCTCTGATGAACTGTTAGGTAAGTTGATGTTGTGAAGCACTTTACACAGTCAGAGCAGGAGTAAGGCTTCTCTCCTGTATGTATATGTTTATGTCTTTTTAAGTTGCCAGGTTGAGAGAAACTTGCCCCACATTCACAGCAGAAGTAAGGCTTCTCTCCTGTGTGTATACGTTCATGTTGTTTTAAGTTGCCAGCTTGAGAGAAACTTGCCCCACAGTCAGAGCAGGAGTAAGGCTTTTCTCCTGTATGTATACGTTCATGTTGTTTTAAGTTGCCAGGTTGAGAGAAACTTGCCCCACAGTCAGAGCAGGAGTAAGGTTTCTCTCCTGTGTGTGTTCTCTGATGACCTTTTAGCTCAGTTGATGTTGTGAAATTCTTCTCACAGTCAGTACAGGAATACAGATTCTCTCCTGTGTATATTTTTAGGTGTATTTTTAGCTTTGATAGAATTGGGAAAATCTCCTCACAATGTGGGCAGTGGTGAGACCTCTTAGCTCTGTGATCATCCTGCTGTTGCTCTCTGGATGTAGAGAATGTCTCAACACGGTCTCCTATTGATAGAAGCATTTGCATGTTAAAAGTAATGATTAAAGTATTCCACCCTGATACTGTATAAATGTGTAAACATTGTTAGAGTTATAAGACAATAAAACCACTAACAGGGAAGGGGGGTAGAAACAGTTGTAGACAAACATTCCATAGTAAGGGGGACCTAGAAACTGCTGAACTTAAACATTCTGTACTGTGGAAAGTCACAGGCCGCCTAAAGGTGGGCGGAGCAAAGTCATTTGTGTGGACACATATAAAAAGGCTGTGTGTGTTTTGAGCGGTAGAGCTCTCATGAATAAAACCTGACTATCTGCAGACTGAGATCTCTGTCCGTTCATTTGAACTGGAAACTTACAATTTCCAGGAATCAGACAGAGATACTTAAACAGTTGAGTTTAACTATTAAGATAGAAATTCTCATGACACCCGTGTTAACAACAACAGAAGAACCAGTTGGTGTGATATACATGTCAATCAAATGTATTTTATGAAGCCCTTTTTACATCAGAAGTTGACACAAAGAAACGCACCCTAAAACCACAAAGAGCAAGCAATGTAGATGTAGAAGCCATATCATCCTCCACTCACTATCACAAGGGTTAGTAACTACACAGACTCATTTAAAACATTGGCAGTTTGTCTACTTCACTTCTTTAGTCTACTCTCTGATCACTCCAGATAGCCCAGTGTATAAAACAAATGCTGGCAATACTGGTGTCAAACCATGTAAATGTCAGTAGCATGAAATAATATCTACCTTCTCATTGAAACAGTTCATCATGAAACAGTTCTACTGCAACTTTTCATGCACAGTGGGAAGTTGGAACGAATAACACAAACTTAGTTAGATAGAACCTGCTCTTACCATGAGAAACACATTTCCCAATCTTCTCCTCCTCTTCTTCATCTTTAATGTTGACATTCAGCTCCAGTGTTTGACTGCAGTCTTCCAGCTTCACTGATGCCATCTCTGGATCCTGCTTAGCAAACTGGGCTCCACTGTCACAATCAGGACCCAGTGACTGTAGGTTTGGACTCAGTGTGGAAGGAGAGAGGCAGGTTGGGTGTGTCCTCACTATTGATGTTACCGGCCTCAGATTTAATTCTAGTTGTCCTGTAGTAACAATGAGAAACAGACACAAAAAGTTATTGTCTTGACAGTTCTGGCACTTTTTTCATTCTCTAAAAATATACTCATCTTGTTAAATCATCTAATTCAGTGCTTGACTTGGACTGAAATAGGTGCCGGTACTCATTTTGGGTGCCGGTACTGTTTATATTTAGGTGCAGGAGCTCCACAATACTGTTGAGCTAACATTCTATAAGAGGAACAGGAGCTCAAGCACTAGATATTTGAGGTGCCGGTACTTAACCTATAGCAGATTTTCCCAAATTCACATACAGAACCAGTCAAAAGTTTTAGAACACCTAATCTGTACAGGATTTCTTTATTTTTACTATTTTCTACATTGTTGATTACAAATATTCTACAAAGCTGTCATCAAGGCAAAGGGTGGCTAATTTGAGGAATCAAAAATATATTTGATTTGTTTAACACTTTTTTGGTTACTACATGATTCCATATGTGTTATTTCATACTTTAGATGTCTTCACTATTATTCTACAATGTAGAAAATAGTAAAATTTAAGAAAAACCCTTGAATGAGTAGGTGTGTCCAAAGTTTTGACTGGTACAGTAAATGCATAAATGAAAAAAGCCATTTAGTACAAGGTCACTGTTTGTTTTAGGTGGGACTATGTACTATGTTCCTGAATAACCTGGTCTTCACTGTATTATTTCAATCAAAAACCAATTGTATTTTCCGTTCACACAATAGTAACATTTATCGATAATACAGAAACAACTGAATGTGTCTGAATATTAGTACACATGTAGAAAACTTCTAATCATTACATTCAGCTTCAAAACAGTAGTGCAACCCCGAAATTGTCTCTCTCTGCTGCACTGAAGTCCGTTGATGATGACCGAGTGGGCGACGCCATTTTACCAGCTCGTTCATTTTACACAAAACCAAAAATGCAAAAAACAAACTCGGAAATCTAAAATAAATGGATTCTTTATGAAATCACCTTGAGGAAATTATGTACATCCATTCAGACAAACCCAAAGTATCTAGCTATGTGACTTGTAAAATAGTTACCAGGTTTACTCAGTTTGACATAAAAATATCACACCAAACCTTCACCAAACGTGATAATACCTTAACGGATTTGTTACCTAGCATGGTATGACATGTACTTTCGATATTAGAAAGTTTAAACGTGCTATTACATACATATTACGTATTTTATAAAGTATTAGTTAATGTTTGGAATATTGAGAGCTGCATAAGGATTTGAAGGATGACATACATTCCATGTATTTATTTCTGTCACTGGTGGGTGCCAGAAGGTATGCGGGCCAAGATAGCTGGGGGGCCACTGGTGCTAATCTTAGAAGGAGTACGTGATGGAATATCCTGACTAGGGTGCAACACGATACTATATAGGGTGATCCTATATGTGGCGAGGAGTGACACTCAATAATGGTTGGCAACTGTTGGATGGAATTAGCTCGGAAAAGCATTATATAAACTAAGAGGTTTTCTATGTAAGTCATTCAGATGACATTAGGCTACGCTCGTACCGCTTGTCATGTGAATCTGGTACTGTAATATTAAATACTTTGAACCAACTCTCCATCTAAGTGTTTAACTATTCTCTTGCATACTGAATTACTTGATGCCAGAGAAACTCGTCATAACACATACCTATAGTAATAAATAGAAACGGACACAAAGGTTATCTTCTTGCCATCACAGTTCTGGCGCTTTCTTTATACTGAAGAATGGTGCGTGCCTGCCCGGAACTTCCTGTTCCCCCACTACCACAGTGCAGCCACAGATAGAACAATGAGACAGATATTTCACTGGATGTATAATTGTGATGGCCCTACCCCATTATATGAGAAGGGTGGTGCTTAAAATTGAGCTGGATCCTCCGGATGACATGGTTCCAGTAATGCCTGGCGAAAACCAAACTCTGCATTCCACAGTAAGAACATCATACCAAAGGTCAAGCATTGTGGTGGTGGTGTGATGGTTTGGGGATGCTTTGCTGCCTCAGGACCTGGACGACTTGCCTTAATAGAAGGAACCATGAATTCTGCTCTGTATCAGAGAATTCTACAGGAGAATGTCAGACCATCCGTCTGTGAGCTGAAGCTGAAGCGCAGCTGGGTCATGCAGCAAGACAAAGATCCAAAACACACAAATCAAGTCTACATGAAAATTGCTAAAAAGCAACAAATTGGAAGTTTTGGAATGGCCTAGTCAAAGTCCAGACCTAATCCCAGTTGAGATGTTGTGGCAGGACTTGAAACGAGCAGTTCATGCTTGAAAACCCACACGTCACTGAGTTAAAGCAGTTCTGCATGGAAGAGTGGGACAAAATTCCTCCACAGCGACGTGAGAGACTGATCAAAAACTACAGGAAGAATTTGGTTGGAGTCATTGCAGCTAAAGGTGGCACAACCAGTTATTGAGTGTAAGGGGGCAATTACTTTTTCACACAGGTTAATTGGGTGTTGCATAACTTTGTTTATAAATATGTAATTGTTGTGTTATTTGTCCACTTATGTTCCCTTTATCTAATATTAGGTTTTGGTTTAAGATCTGATAACATTCAGTATCACAAATATGCAAAAGTAGAGAAAATTAGAAAGGGGGGTACATACTTTTCACAGCACTGTACATTAAATTCAATGATACTGTAATTCATACAAAATTTCCCTGCCAAGTATTAGCCCACTTTAAAAAATTTGAGGGAAAATGTTCTTGGTACGTGCAGGTGACTGACCTCAGACCAATTGGCAGTACGCCCAGAACATTGTTCTGGGAACCAAAAGGGATATCTCAGTTTCAAGGTTTCAGCTTGGAGAGAAGAAGCCTTTTGAGGCATTGGTCGGTCAGATGCACGAACCAAATGTTGATGATGAATTAATTATTAATAATTAATAAGCTAATTCATGCAAATATAACTTGTCTGGGTAAGCAGTATATAGGACAACTAACGGGACTGCCCCGGCAGAGCTCCCGACCGACGTGTACTATGGTGCTTTTAAGTTTGTTGGAACCTCTCCAGCTTGCTGATAAAAAATTATTATTCATTTAAGTTTGACTTTGAGTCCCTAGTGGCGATTTTCCACGACAAAATCCACCACCCCATTCCACTATTTAACCCTATCTAGTCCTACGCCACACCACTACCACTCAACACCCCCCTGCAGCTGTTCTGCAGTAAATCCTCGCAATCCCAAGTACTTCTCTGACGCTGCCACCACAGCCTCTATTTTCTGGGACTTTTGATCCATTTCTGCAGTACAATTGACAACCATTGCTATAAATGCTAAAATGCCCACCTTACTGAAGCACATATTCTTCCCATCACTCTCTCTTGGTCTCTGCCTACTCACAAGAATCCTCTCAAGATCCCTCACCCTGTACCCATCTTCCTCTACCACTCTCTTCACTGCTTCGGCATACAACACTTTCTGTACTACTGTAACTCTGGCAACCTCAATCTGCCTTTCTCTCACCTGACACCTCAGATCTCCAGCCCGTTAGCACCCCCACAACTAACACACAGAACTTTCTCCACCGATACCACACATTTCTTCATCTCATGCCCTCCTGCACACTTGTCACATCTAGGCATCTCACGTCTACACACTGCTGCAACAGGCCCATAAACTTCACCCCTGACACTTCCTACCTTGACCTTATCTGGCAGAGACTCAAAACCCAGCATGACAGATAATGTATTCTCTGTTTCCCCACGCTCTACACCGGATCTACGTCTCACCAAACGGAGGGTGTCACAGACACCTGGAATCTTCCATTTCAACTGCTCATCCTCAACACTTAGAACTAACCCCGTTATCACTCCTATCAATGCCACCCTGTTCCGGAGAGCAATTCAAGTCACAATTCCTGTCTCTAATCATGTAATCTGGAGCGCCTGCTCCCTCTGGAGAGAGAAGAAACAATAAATAATCATGAGTCCACTCCGAGTTACCTTCACCAACTCAACAGTCCCCAACCTCTTCTCCACCTAACCTGACACCACATATGGATCCATTCTCTCTACAAATCTCAGTCCCACTGGGACAGAATCATCCTGGGAACGAGGCCCGAACTCGGACTTCCTCACCGCAGGTCCTTCATCCTCAGGTTCTCTGGCAACTGGAGCACGTATTACTCTTTTTACACTTGACGATAACCTCCCTCACCACACTGCTTCCCTCTACACTCAGCTCCTTCTCAGTGGTCATCACTGCACCTGCCACCACAGTTAATTCATCCTCACTCTCGTCACTTTCACTTTCCTCCTGTAGCTCTTCTAAAAGTTCTGTGTGATCTTCCATTCCATATTCACTCAAAACATATTCCACTTTTCTCCTTTGTCCTTGTCCACCATCTTCTCCTTCATCAGATCTTCCAGAAGGTTTGTGCATCCCCCACTGCAATCCCCCATTCCACTTTTTTTCTTGTCCGCCATTTTACCACGTGTCTCACCTCATTCACACCCCACTAGCTTCGGGTAGCTGCACACCAATGGAGTACCACAGTATAAATGATAATAACCATAAAACCTAGCAGTCAATCAAGGAAATGGTTCCAATCATTTTTACACCATTCATTTTTCTCATAGGGGATTTTAGAAACACTTAAAAGAAGGGCTGTGTTTCATGTAGGCTTATCAAATCAAATCAAATTGTATTGGTCACATGCGCCGAATACAACAGGTGGAGACATTACAGTGAAATGCTTACTTACAGCCCTTAACCAACAGAGCATTTATTTTTAACAAAAAAAGTGTTGAGAAAAAAAAGAGCAGAAGTAAAATAAAATAACAGTAGGGAGGCTATATATACAGGGGGGTACCGGTGCAGAGTCAATGTGCGGGGGCACCGGCTAGTTGAGGTAATATGTACATGTGGGTAGAGTTAAAGTGACTATGCATAAATAATTAACAGAGTAGCAGCAGCGTAAAAAGGATGGGGTAGGGGGGCAGTGCAAATAGTCTGGGTAGCCATGATTAGCTGTTCAGGAGTCTTGTGGCTTGGGGGTAGAAGCTATTGAGAAGTCTTTTGGACCTAGACATGGCACTCCGGTACCGCTTGCCGTGCGGTAGCAGAGAGAACAGTCTATGACTAGGGTGGCTGGAGTCTTTGACAATTTTGAGGGCCTTCCTCTGACACCGCCTGGTATAGAGGTCCTGGATGGCAGGAAGCTTGTCCCCAGTGATGTACTGGGCCGTACGCACTACCCTCTGTAGTGCCTTGCGGTCGGAGACCAAGCAGTTGCCATACCAGGCGGTGATGCAACCAGTCAGGATGCTCTCGATGGTGCAGCTGTAGAATTTTTTGAGGATCTGAGGACCCATGCCAAATCTTTTCAGTCTCCTGAGGGGGAATAGGCTTTGTCGTGCCCTCTTCACGACTGTCTTGGTGTGTTTGGACCATGATAGTTCGTTGGTGATGTGGACACCAAGGAACTTGAAGCTCTCAACCTGTTCCACTACAGCCCCGTCGATGAGAAGTCCTCTTTTTTTTTTTCTGTAGTCCACAATCTCCTTTGTCTTGGTCACGTTGAAGGAGAGGTTGTTGTCCTGGTACCACACGGCCAGGTCTCTGACCTCCTCCCTATAGGCTGTCTCATCGTTGTCGGTGATCAGGCCTACCACTGTTGTGTCGTCGGCAAACTTAATGATGGTGTTGGAGTCGTGCCTGGCCATGCAGTCATGGGTGAACAGAGAGTACAGGAGGGGACTGAGCACGCACCTCTGAGGGGCCCCCGTGTTGAGGATCAGTGTGGCAGATGTGTTGTTACCTACCCTTACCACCTGGGGGCGGCCCGTCAGGAAGTCCAGGATCCAGTTGCAGAGGGAGGTGTTTAGTCCCAGGATCCTTAGCTTAGTGGTGAGCTTAGAGGGCACTATGGTGTTGAATGCTGAGCTGTAGTCAATGAATAGCATTCTCACGTAGGTGTTCCTCTTGTCCAGGTGGGAAAGGGCAGTGTGGAGTGCAATAGAGATTGCATCATCTGTGGATCTGTTGGGGCGGTATGCAAATTGGAGTGGGTCTAGGGTTTCTGGGATAATGCTGTTGATGTGAGCCATGACCAGCCTTTCAAAGCACTTCATGGCTACAGACGTCAGTGCTACGGGTCGGTAGTCATTTAGGCAGGTTATCTTAAGAGTCCTTGGGCACGGGGACTATGGTGGTCTGCTTGAAACATGTTGGTATTACAGACTCAGTCAGGGACATGTTGAAAATGTCAGTGAAGACACTTGCCAGTTGGTCAGCACATGCTCGGAGTACACGTCCTGGTAATCCGTCTGGCCCTGCGGCCTTGTGAATGTTGACCTGCTTAAAAGTCTTACTCACATCGGCTACGGAGAGCGTGATCACATAGTCATCCGGAACAGCTGGTGCTCTCATGCATGCTTCAGTGTTGCTTGCCTCGAAGCGAGCATAGAAGTGGTTTAGCTCGTCTGGTAGGCTTGTGTCACTGGGCAGCTCGCGGCTGTGCTTCCCTTTGTAGTCTGTAATAGTTTTCAAGCCATGCCACATCCGACGAGCGTCAGAGCCAGTGTAGTATGATTCAATCTTAGACCTGTATTGACTCTTTGCCTGTTTGATGGTTCGTCGGAGGTCATAGCAGGATTTCTTATAAGCGTCCGGGTTAGAGTCCCGTTCCTTGAAAGCGGCAGCTCTACCCTTTAGCTCAGTGCGGATGTTTCCTGTAATCCATGGCTTCTGGTTGGGGTATGTACGTACGGTCACTGTGGGGACGACATCATCGATGCACTTATTGATGAAGCCAGTGACTGATGTGGTGTACTCCTCAATGCTGTCTGAAGAATCCCGGAACATGTTCCAGTCTGTGCTAGCAAAACAGTCCTGTAGCTTAGCATCTGCGTCATCTGACCACTTTTTTATTAACCGAATCACTGGTGCTTCCTGCTTCAGTTTTTGCTTATAAGCAGGAATCAGGAGGATAGAGTTATGGTCAGATTTGCCAAATGGAGGGCGAGGGAGAGCTTTGTATGCGTCTCTGTGTGTGGAGTAAAGGTGGTCTAGAGTTTTTTTCCCTCTGGTTGCACATTTAACATGCTGGTAGAAATTAGGTAGAACGGATTTAAGTTTCCCTGCATTAAAGTCCCCGGCCACTAGGAGCGCTGCATCTGGATGAGCGTTTTCCTGTTGATTAATGGCCAGGGTAGGGGTGGTAGGGTAGTTTACTATAACCAGGGGAGGGATGGTAGGGTAGTTTACTATAACCAGGGTAGGGGGGTAGGGTAGTTTACTATAACCAGGGTAGGGGTGGTAGGGTAGTTTACTCCAACCAGGGGAGGGATGGTAGGGTAGTTTACTATAACCAGGGGAGGGGTGGTAGGGTAGTTTACTATAACCAGGGTAGGGGGGGTAGGGTAGTTTACTATAACCAGTGGAGGGGTGGTAGGGTAGTTTAATATAACCAGGGTAGGGGTGGTAGGGTAGTTTACTATAACCGGGGTAGGGGTGGTAGGGTAGTTTACTATAACCAGTGGAGGGAGGGTAGGGTAGTTTACTATAACCAGGGTAGGGGTGGTAGGGTAGTTTACTATAACCAGGGGAGGGATGGTAGGGTAGTTTACTATAACCAGGGGAGGGGTGGTAGGGTAGTTTACTATAACCAGGGTAGGGAGGGTAGTTTACTATAACCAGGGTAGGGAGGGTAGGGTAGTTTACTATAACCAGGGTAGGGGTGGTAGGGTAGTTTACTATAACCAGGGTAGGGGTGGTAGGGTAGTTTACTATAACCAGGGTAGGGGTGGTAGGGTAGTTTACTATAACCAGGGTAGGGGTGGTAGGGTAGTTTACTATAACCAGGGGAGGGATGGTAGGGTAGTATACTATAACCAGTGGAGGGGTGGTAGGGTAGTTTACTATAACCAGGGTAGGGGTGGTAGGGTAGTTTACTATAACCAGGGTAGGAGTGGTAGGGTAGTTTACTATAACCAGGGTAGGGGTGGTAGGGTAGTTTACTATAACCAGTGGAGGGGTATTATTATTATTATTTTTTTTCACCTTTATTTAACCAGGTAAGCCAGTTGAGAACAGGTTCTCATTTACAACTGCGACCTGGCCAAGATAAAGCAAAGTAGTGCAATAAAAACAACAGAGTTACATATGGGGTAAAAAAAAAACATAAAGTCAGAAAATACAACAGAAAATATATATACAGTGTGTGCAAATGTAGCAAGTTATGGAGGTAAGGCAATAAATAGGCTATAGTGCAGAATAATTACAATAGTATTAACACTGGAATGCTAGATGTGCAAGAGATTATGTGCAAATAGAGATACTGGGGTGCAAAAGAGCAAAATAAATAACAATATAGGGATGAGGTAGTTGGGTGGGCTAATTTCGGATGGGCTGTGTACAGGTGCAGTGATCGGTAAGGTGCTCTGACAACTGATGCTTAAAGTTATTAAGGGAGATAAGAGTCTCCAGCTTCAGAGATTTTTGCAATTCGTTTCAGTCATTGGCAGCAGAGAACTGGAAGGAATGGCGGCCAAAGGAGGTGTTGGCTTTGGGAATGACCAGTGAGATATACCTGCTGGAGCGTAGACTACGGGTGGGTGCTGCTATGGTGACCAATGACCTAAGATAAGGCGGGGATTTGCCTAGCAGTGATTTATAGATGGCCTGGAGCCAGTGGGTTTGACGACGAACATGTAGTGAGGACCAGCCAACAAGAGCGTACAGGTCACAGTGGTGGGTAGTGTATGGGGCTTTGGAGACAAAACGGATGGCACTGTGATAGACTACATCCAATTTGCTGAGTAGAGTGTTGGAGGCTATTTTGTAAATTACATCGCCGAAGTCAAGGATCGGTAGGATAGTCAGTTTTACGAGGGCATGTTTGGCAGCATGAGTGAAGGAGGCTTTATTGCGAAATAGGAAGCCGATTCTAGATTTAACTTTGGATTGGAGATTTTTTATGTGAGTCTGGAAGTTGAGTTTACAGTCTAACCAGACACCTAGGTATTTGTAGTTGTCCACATACTCTAGGTCAGACCCGTCGAGAGTGGTGATTCTAGTCGGGTGGGCGGGTGCCAGCAGCGTTCGATTGAAAAGCATGCATTTAGTTTTACTAGTGTTTAAGAGCAGTTGGAGGCTACTGAAGGATTGTTGTATGGCATTGAAGCTCGTTTGGAGGTTTGTTAACACAGTGTCCAATGAAGGGCCAGATGTATACAAAATGGTGTCGTCTGCGTAGAGGTGGATCAGAGAGTCACCAGCAGCAAGAGCGACATCATTGATATACACGGAGAAAAGTGTCGGCCCAAGAATTGAACCCTGTGGCACCCCCATAGAGACTGCCATAGGTCCAGACAACAGGCCCTCCGATTTGACACACTGAACTCTATCTGAGAAGTAGTTGGTGAACCAGGCGAGGCAGTCATTTGAGAAACCAAGGCTATTTAGTCTGCCAATAAGAATGCGGTGGTTGACAGAGTCGAAAGCCTTGGCCAGGTCGATGAAGACAGCTGCACAGTACTGTCTATTATCAATCGCGGTTATAATATCGTTTAGGACCTTGAGCGTGGCTGAAGTGCACCCGTGACCAGCTCGGAAACCGGATTGCATAGCGGAGAAGGTACGGTGGTATTCGAAATGGTCGATGATCTGTTTGTTAACTTGGCTTTCGAATACTTTCGAAAGGCAGGGCAGGATGGATATAGGTCTGTAGCAGTTTGGATCTAGAGTGTCACCCCCTTTGAAGAGGGGGATGACCGCAGCAGCTTTCCAATCTCTGGGGATCTCAGACGTTATGAAAGAGAGGTTAAACAGACTAGTAATAGGGTTAGCGACAATTTAAGCGACTAGTTTTAGAAAGAAAGGGTCCAGATTGTCTAGCCCAGCTGATTTGTAGGGGTCCAGATTTTGCAGCGCTTTCAAAACATCAGCTGTCTGAATTTGTGTGAAGGAGAAGCGGGGGGGGCATGGGCAAGTTGCAGCAGAGGGTGCAGAGTTGGTGGCCGGGTTAGTGGTAGCCAGATGGAAAGCATGGCCAGCTGTAGCAAAATGCTTGTTGAAATTCTCGATTATTGTAGATTTATCGGTGGTGATAGTGTTTCCTAGCCTCAGTGCAGTGGGCAGCTGGGAGGAAGTGCTCTTATTCTCCATGGACTTTACAGTGTCCCAAAACTTTTTGGAGTTTGTGCTACAGGATGCAAATTTCTGTTTGAAAAAGTTAGCCTTTGCTTTCCTGACTGCTTGTGTGTATTGGTTCCTAACTTCCCTGAAAAGTTGCATATCGCGGGGGCTATTTGATGCTAATGCTGTACGCCACAGGATGTTTTTGTGCTGGTCAAGGGCAGTCAAGTCTGAGGAGAACCAGGGGCTATATCGGTTCTTAGTTCTGTATTTTTTGAATGGGGCATGTTTATTTAAGATTGAGAGGAAATTACTTTTAAGGAACAACCAGGCATCCTCTACTGACGGAATGAGATCTATATCCATCCAGGATACCTGGGCCAGGTCAATTAGGAAGGCCTCTCGCTAAAGTGTTTTAGGGAGCGTTTGACAGTGATGAGGGGTGGTCGTTTGACCGCGGACCCGTTACGGACGCAGGCAATAAGGCAGTGATCGCTGAGATCCTGGTTGAAGACAGCTGAGGTGTATTTAGAGGGTATGTTAGTCAGGATGATATCTATGAGGGTACCCATGTTTACGGATTTTGGGTTGTACCTGGTAGGTTCGTTGATAATTTGCGTGAGGTTGAGGGCATCTAGCTTGGATTGTAGGATGGCTGGGGTATTAAGCATATCCCAATTTAGGTCACCAAGCAGTACAAACTCTGAGGATAAATGGGGGGCAATCAATTCACATATGGTGTCCAGGGCACAGCTGGGGGCTGAGGGGGGTCTGTGCAAGCGGCAACAGTGAGAGACTTATTTCTGGAAAGGTGGATTTTTAGAAGTAGAAGCTCAAACTGTTTGGGCACAGACCTGGATAGTATGATAGAGCTCTGCAGGCTATCTCTACAGTAGATTGCAACTCCACCCCCTTTGGCAGTTCTATCTAGACGGAAAATTTTATAGTTGGGGATGGAAATTTCAGAATTTTTGGTGGCCTTCCTGAGCCAGGATTCAGACACTGCTAGAACATCAGGGTTGGCAGAGTGTGCTAACGCAGTGAATAACTCAAACTTAGGAAGTAGACTTCTGATATTTATGTGCAAGAAACCAAGACTTTTGCGATTACAGAAGTCATCAAATGATAGCGCCTGGGGAGTAGGAGTGATACTGAGGGCTGCAGGGCCTGGGTTAGCCTCTACATCACCAGAGGAACAGAGGAGGACTAGAATAAGGATACGGCTAAAGGCTTTAAGAACTGGTCTTCTAGTGCGTTGGGTACATAGAATAAAGGGGGCAGATTTCCGGGTGTTATAGAAAAGATTCAGGGCATTATGTACAGACAAGGATATGGAAGGATATGAGTAAAGTGGAGGTAAACCTAAGCGTTGGGTAACGATGAAAGAGATAGCATCGCTGGAGGTATCTCTAGAGGCATAAATTGAGTCGGTCTCCGCGTGTATTGGGGGAGGTGCAAAGGAGCTATCTAAGGCAAGTTTAGCTAGGCTGGGGGGTCTGCAGTGATATAGTACAATTAGAAATAACCGAAACAACAATAAACTAACCATGTTTGGGCTGAGGCTAAACATAAACAGGATGTAGTACCGTAAAAAGGAACAGTCCAGCAGATATCAGCTGTATAGCTGAGTTATCATAAGGTCCGGTGGTGAAGTACTAGCAGCGTATACATATTTTGCAGATGTTATCGTGGGTGTAGTGAAATGCTTATGTTCCTAGCTAGTAGCTAACAGTAGGCGGCAGGTAGCTTTAGTGGTTAAGAGCGTTGTGCCAGTAACCGAAAGGTCGCTGGTTCTAATCCCCGAGCCGACTAGGTGAAAAACGGTTGATGTGCCCTTGAGCAAGGCACTTAACCCTAATTGCTCCTGTAAGTCGCTCTGGATAAGAGTTAATTCATCCTCACTCTCATCACGTTCACTTTCCTCCTGTAGCTCTTCTAAAAGTTCTGTGTGATCTTCCATTCCATATTCACTAAAAACATATTCCACTTTTCTCCTTTGTCCTTGTCCACCATCTTCTCCTTCATCAGATCTTCCAGAAGGTTTGTGCATCCCCCACTGCAATCCCCCATTCCACTTTTTTTCTTGTCCGCCATTTTACCACGGATCTCAGCTCATCCACATCCCACTAGCTTCGGGTAGCTGCACACCAATTGTGTACCACAGTATAAATGATAATACCCATAAAACCTAGCAGTCATAAAAGGGAAATGGTTCCAATCATTTTTCCCATAGGGGATTTTAGAAACACTTAAAATAAGGGCTGTGTTTCGTGTAGGCTTACCCTGGCGTGGCGTTTTGATAACCGTGTGAATCTCTGTAGGACAAGGTGACTTTTATCAATATATTGGCCTGTATTTACCCCTACAAAAATGAAATGGTAATTAGCTGCTAATGTGGCTATCATAAAGAACTACAAATGCCATGATGATCTGGACAAAATTGCCGAATCGAGTCAAAGGTAAGGATCTCTGGGTTAACTATCCAATGTTAGTTAAATGTAGTAATGAATAAATAGGCTACATTTATTTAAAATGGCCAATTCTGTGAACTGTCTTGTGCAAGTTTTAAATTGACACAATACCTGTTATCAAAGGTGTCAGCTAGAGATGACGTGCTGGAGATTGCAGTGATTTGTTGTTTTGCATGATGTCTACTTTGATGATAATTAGAGTTTTATAATCTGAGAGGAAATAGAGCCGAATATATTGCTAAAAGTCACGCCAGGGTAAGCCTACACAAAACAGCCCTTATTTTAAGTGTTTCTAACATGAATAAAAATGAAAAATGATTGGAAGCATTTCCCTGTTTGACCGCTACGTTTTATGACACCATTTTTGCTAAAATAACAAAAAAACTGTATTCAGACTTTACTCAGTACTTTGTTGAAGCACATTTGGCAGTGATTACAGGTTCAAGTCTTCTTGGGGATGACGCTACAAGCTTGGCATACCTGTATTTGAGGAGTTTCTCTGCAGATCCTCTGAAACTTGTCAGGTTAGATGGGGAGTGTCGCCACACAGCTATTTTCAGGTCTCTCTGTACTTTGCTCTGTTCATCTTTCCCTTGATCCTGACTAGTCTCCCAGTCCCTGCCACTGAAAAACACCACCACAGCATGATGCTGCCCCCACCATGCTTCCTCCAGAAGTGACGCTTGGCATTCAGGCCAAAGAGTTCAATCTTGGTTTCATAAGACCAGAGAATCTTGTTTCTCATGGTCTGAGAGTCCTTTAGGTGTCTTTTGGCAAACTCCCAGCGGGCAGTCATGTGCCTTTTCATGAGGAGTGGCTTCCGTCGAACCACTCTACCCTCAAGGCGTGATTGGTGGAGTGCTGCAGAGATGGTTGTCCTTCTGGAAGATTCTCCCATCACCAGAGGAACTCAGTGACCACCGGCTTCTTGGTGACCTCCCTGACCAAGGCCCTTCTCCCGCTATAGCTTAGTTTGTCCGGGCAGCCAGGTCTTGAAAAAGTATTGGTGGTTCCACACTTACATTTACGTCATTTAGCAGACGCTCTTATCCAGAGCGACTTACATTATTGAGTGCATACATTATTTTATTTTTTATTTTTTCATACTAGCCCCCCTGGGAATCAAACCAACAACCCTGGCGTTGAAAACGCCATGCTCTACCAACTGAGCTACATCCCAGACGGCCATTCCCTCCCTTACCCTGGACGACGCTGTGCCAATTGTGCGCCACCCCATGGGTCTCCCGGTCACGGCCGGCTACGACAGAGCCTGGATTCGAACCAGGATCTCTAGTGGCACGCCTTAGACCACTGCGCCACTCACTTCTTCCATTTAAGAATGATGGAGGCCTTTCGATCATATCCTTGGACTAAAATGATTGACACTCAGGTGCAAGCCTAACATCATGTGCAAAGGGCCTTTGGGTAACGTAGCACATATTCAACTCTCTCTTTTTCTCACGTAGGCTGTGTATTTCTGATCTTTGATACTTTTTTTGGTTTCTAAATGTATCATGGTATACTACATTAACGCTATACGTATGGGCCATATTGTTACTTGGTAGCTACTAGCAACAGACCCTGTGTTGTGGATCACCTACCACTATTTTGGACGGTCCATACTGTAACGTTAACGTTAGTCTCAGGCTTCACTAACTAGCGTTACTGTTTCAGGTGGAGCTATTCTTTGCTACTTCTCAAACAAATACTACGTGATATTTCACATATTATCTTGCTAGATATGTATTTTGTTTTGTTTGTGAGAAGTAATGGCAGAGAGAAGGCAGGAGATACTTTGTTTTGTTTAGCATCGCTTAGGTTAGACTGCTCTCTTTAATGGATCAGTCGTCCACCAGGCATTGATGGTCTTGGTTAGGGAGACAGTGGAATGGGGTTCAGTGTTTTACTGTTAGGAAATATCTATGTATGTTTCAACAGATCTTTACATATTTTCCTCACTACAAAATATTATTGCGGTCCTTGTGGTTACTAAACAGATTTGAGATATGCCTTTATGCTATAGCTTATTCCATGTTTACATCTTTGGTTAAATGACTTCAAATGCAAAACTTAAATATACTTTGTGGAATGTCTGTGGAGTTAATTAACTATCCAAGCTTAAAACAGGTTATTACTAGGCTTAAACAACTTCATTCATCTATTGTGTTCCTACAAGAAACTCACTTGTTAAAGGATGAGCTACTTAAAGTATGCAGGAGATGACAAGGGCAAGTAGTAGCATCCTGTTTCTCCTCTCATTCTCATGGTGTTATGGTTTTAATTCACTAATCTGTTCCGTTTCAAGTGGATACTATTATAACTGATACAGCTGGTAGATACATTTTGATACAGGGAACTCTTTTGAATGAGCATATTAATCTGGTTAATGTTTATGGTCCTAATGATGATAATCCCAAATTCTTTGAGAATGTATTTCCATTGATAGCCTCCATTCCTGGTAAAGTCCTAATGGCAGGGGACTTTAATTGCACTCTTGATCCTCATCTAGATTGCACCTCTGGTTTAGACACTTCACACTCGCAGAGTAGAAAGAAATTACAGCATTTAATTAAGGACTTAAATATATGTGAACCTTGGTGGACTCAGAACCCGAGTAAAAGGGAGTATTCATGTTACTCATCAACATTTAAATAATATTCTCATGTAGACTACTTTTTAGTTTCTTGCTTATTGCTTCCCAATGTAGCAGGAAGTGGATATGATACTATTGTTTTGAATGACCATTCCCTTGTGTGATTATTCTATAGGGATAGACCGGGAGACCCATGGGGCGGCGCGCACAATTGGCCCAGCGTCGTCCAGGGTAGGGGAGGGATTTGGCCGGCAGGGGATGTAGCTCAGTTGGTAGAGCATGGCGTTTGCAACGCCAGGGTTGTGGGTTCGATAAAATAATAATGTATGCACTAACTGTAAGTTGCTCTGGATAAGAGCGTCTGCTAAATGACGTAAATGTAAATGATACAAAACTAGTAAAAGGATCCTCTAGATGGCGTTTGCATCCCAGATGGTTACAGGACCCAGACTTCTTACATTACGTTGGAGTGCATATAGATGTTTATTTGACATTGAACACTGACCAAACGTCAGCGAGTACCAGATGGGAGGCTTTCAAAGCACATATTTGGGGGCAAAGTATACGTTTTACCAGTTTAAAATCAAATAAAAATCTGAAAATGAGAGATGGACAGCAAAATCTGAGAATTGGAGAGGGAAGCTTTTTTGGATAACTCAGTCGAAGTAAACAAGGAATGATTTGGTCTTAAAGCTCAGTATGAAGAACTTCCCACCTCAAAGGCTCCAAACAGCTTAACTAGGCTGAAACAGTCCTATGATCAAGGTGAAAAACCTGGTAAATTGCTGGCCTGGCACATTAAGAAGTAAAATTCAGCCTTTAATGCAATTCATAATTTACAAGGACAATTATCAATGGATCCTGTAGAAATGAACCAAACATTTGCTTCCTACTACAACACACTTTACAACTCTGAATCTCCTGAGAACTGAACTAGTCAGGTCTTGATTTTCCCTCTACTTCAGAAGACACTAAATTGGATCTGGAAAAGGAATTGGATGGTGTTGAAATATCTGATGCTATTTTCGATATGAAGGGAGGTTAAGCGGAAGGTCCAGATGGGCTCCCAATAGATATTTAAGGACAAACTTCTAGGTCCACTTTTGGATATGTACAGTGCATTAGGAAAGTACTCAGACCCCTTTATTTTTTCCACAATTTGTTACGTTACAGCCTTCTTCTGAAATGAATTAAATAAAACAATTCCTCATCAATCTACACACAATACGCCATAATGAAAAAGTGAAAAGAAGTTCTTAGACATTTTTGCAAATGTATTAAAAACTACAAAAATATATTGTTTACATAAGTATTATAATAAACACCCTTTGCAATGAGACTGAGATGAATGAGATCAAGGTGATCATGGTTTAGACCAGGGTTCTTCAATTCCGGTCCTGGAGGGTAACGCCAAGGTAGTGGGTTCGATCCCCGGGACCACCCATACACAAAAATGTATGCACGCATGACTGTAAGTCGCTTTGGATAAAAGCGTCTGCTAAATGGCATATTATTATTACTATTATTTTAAAAAGTCAAGTGGTCTGAATACTTTCCGAATGCACTGTATATAGACAGGTGTGTGCCTTTCCAAATCATGTCCAACAAACTTAATTAGATAGAATCTGCTCTTACCCTGAGAAACAGATTTCCCAATCTTCTCCTCCTCTTCTTCATCTTTAATGTTGACATTCAGCTCCAGTGTTTGATTGCAGTCTTCCAGCTTCACTGATGCCATCTCTGGATCCTGCAGTGCAAACTGGGCTCCACTGTCACAATCAGGACCCAGTGACTGTATGTTTGGACTCAGTGTGGAAGGAGAGAGGCAGGCTGGGTTTCTCCTCACTGTTGATGTTACCGGCCTCAGACTTATCTGAATCTGCTAGTAGTAATATAGAGAGCACAGACACAAAAGTTAGTGTTGACAGTTCTGGCAATATCTTTATTCTCTAAAAATAAAAATGTTTCTTGTTCAATTATCTAATTCAGTGTTTACTTGGACTGAAATAGGTGCTAATACTCATTTTGGGTGCCGGTACTGTTTATATTAAGGAGCAGGAGCTCCACAATACTTTTGAGCTAATACCTAACCTATAGTAGATAAATGCATACATGACTCAAAATCCATTTAGTACAAGGTTACAGTTTGTTTTAGACAGCACTGTGTGCTAATTTCCTGAATAACCTTGTCTTCACTGTATTACTTCAATCAAAAAACTATTGTATTTCCTGTTCACACCACAGCAACATTTATTGATAAAGACTGAAACTAGTGAATGTGTCTGAATATTAGTACACATGTAGAAAACTGATAATCATTACATTCAGCTTCAAAACAGTAGTGCGACCGTGAAATTGTCTCTATCTGATGCACCCGCACTGTCCTCACTGAAGTCTGTTGACGCTGACCGAGAGTAGCCGCCATTTTACAAGCATGGGAATTTTACACAAAAGCAATAATATGCTAAACGAACTCAGAAATCTCAAATAAATTGATTATTTATTAAACTAAAATGAGAAAATTATGTACATTCACTCAGACAAACACAAAATCTCTAGCTATGTGACTTGTAAAATAGTTTTTATTACGTTCTTTCACTTACTCGGTTTGACACAAAAATAACACATCAAACCTTTACCAAACGTGATAATACATTAACGGATGTGTTACCTAGCATGGTATGACATGTTCTTTCGACATTAGAAAGTTTAATCGTGCTATTACATACCTGTAGTAATAAATAGAAACGGACACAAAGGTTATCTTCTTGACTGCACAGTTCTGGCGCTTTCTTTAATGTGAAGAACGTGGGATGCGCGCGCCTGCCGGAAATTCCTGTTTCCCCACTACAACGGTGCAACGGTCCGTGCATTTCGGGATCATTGGGACGGCCCTACCAGTGTTGCCAACTCATTTTCAGCGGAAGTTGCTAGAGGCAGGTCGATTTGTTGCTAAAAGTTGGTCAAAACGTTGTGATGTCTTTGCGTGATGAAGTCATTACGTAATTACGTAAAACTGCATCATTCCATAGAATACACAATAACGTTAATCAAATTGACTGGCCATCTCGGCGACAAATATGATTTGACATTTGTTAGTTTAGATTTGTTTGTTTATTATCACATATTTGTATTTGTAAAAGTAATATAAACACATAACATTTATATGATCAGATATTTTTATTTATAAACACAACACATTGAATTATTGAACAATTACACATTACACATTATTGAACAATTACATTTGATTTATTTTCTTATTAACTAGTAGTGTATTGGTAGTTGTAATATTCATATGTGTCACCATACTGAATTGTAATTGGATGCATCATACTGTGCAATGATTGGTTAAGACCACCCAGGTGGTGAGGTCATTCTAAGATGATCATGGCCAGAGACACATGGACATGCACGTTATAGCTAGTTAATAAAGAGGTACGTTTATAAATATCCTGTCGTCCTGCATTTTATTATTTTGTACAAAGCGTACAAAACAAGACATGGTGTCAGAGTAAAAGGACTAAAAGATGGATTTTGCTGGAGTTCCTTCACCTCGAATGGATTGGGGGTCTACAAATCTACCCGATGCATGGCGTAAGTTCAAACAGCATGTGGAGCTGATGTTCACGGGTCCTCTGAAGGAAAGAGGAGAAGAGGAAAAGTGCAGCTACCTGCTCCTCTGGATCGGTGAAAAAGGGAGAGACATTTACAACACATGGACACTTACCGAGGCTGAATCAAAGGTACTGAAAACATACTACGATCGTTTTGAAGCATATGTTTTGCCAAAGACCAATACAATTTTCGCTAGGTACAAATTCCATGAGAAAGTACAAGGCGCTAGTGAATCGTTTGAACAGTTTGTCACTGAGCTGCGTCTGCTTGTGAAAGACTGTGATTATGCAAACAAGGATGAGATGGTCAGGGACCGTATTGTATTTGGAATACAATCACCGCGAGTGAGAGAGAAACTTTTGAATGTTGGATCAGAGTTAACGCTGGACAAAGCTATCGACATAGCCAGATCTCACGAGCTAGCACAGGTTCAGATGAAAACCATTTCAGGCGGCAGCATGAGCGCATCACGTGAACAAGCAGTGCACGCAGTCAGGCAGACATCAAAGCACACCTCCAGTGCCCAGAGAGCATGTTTCAGAACGGAGACAGACAGAACTCCAAAACAGAGCGACACAGACTCCAAACGCCCCAAAACATGTGGATATTGTGGATACAAAGTGCATGGCGAACAGGGGAATTGCCCAGCTAAAGGCAAACAGTGTACTAAATGTGGAAAATGGAATCACTTTGCAAAAGTGTGCAGAGTTTACCGTGGAAAAACAGTACATACAGTGAGTGAAGATGAAATGTCAATCAAAGAGTCAAATGCTGATGAACTGTTTATTGATTCAGTGACACAGAAAAGTCAGATATCAGAGACAGAGCAAGCCTTTGCTGACATTGAGATAGGAAGACAAGGCACAGAGCTAAAATTCAAACTAGACACTGGTGCACAAGTAAACATTATTCCTCTGAGTAAGTACAGAAGCTTGACATCTGAGTGTGAGCTACAGCCCACCACGCGCAGACTGACTGGTTATGGTGGTGAACAGCTCCCAGTAAAAGGCACATGCACTCTCAAATGCAAATACAAGGAAAGGGACATGATGTTGGACTTTTACGTTGTTGACACTCGAGCACCTGCAGTGCTAGGTCTTAAAGCATGTTTAGACATGGACCTTATCAAGCTAGTTTTATCAGTGACAGCACCAGTAGAGATAGAGAATGTCATGGAGGAGTTTGCTGATGTTTTTACAGGAATAGGACTATTCCCAGGAGAATGTACCATTCACCTTAACCCAGACGCAACCCCTGTGATCTACCCACCGAGAAAGATTCCACTTGCTCTCCGCGCCCGTCTGAAGAAAGAGTTGGAGAGCATGGAGCAATCTGACATCGTCACCAAGGTTACAGAACCGACGGATTGGGTCAACGGCGTTAGTGGTGGTGGAGAAACCACGGACAGGCAAGCTCAGAGTATGTCTCGACCCAAGAGACTTGAACAAGGCTATCAAACGCCCCATTACCCCTTACCGACGCTAGATGGCATCACACACAAGCTAGCGGGCGCACGCTACTTCAGTGTCATGGACGCCAGATCAGGCTACTGGGCTATCAAGCTCACAGAAGAGTCATCTAAGCTCACAACGTTCAACACACCGTTTGGACGCTACAGGTTCTGTCGCCTGCCTTTTGGGATTATCTCAGCCCAAGACGAGTTTCAGCGAAAGATCGACGAGGTGTACGGAAGGCCTCGACGGAGTCGTGGCAATTGTGGACCGACATCCTTGTCTATGGTCGAACCAAAGAGGAACACGACAGAAACCTCAGCGCGATGCTGCAAAGGTCCCGCGAGAGAGGAGTCCGGCTCAACCCCGAGAAGAGCACAGTCGGCGCTACAGAGGTCAGCTACTTCGGGCATCTTCTCACAGCGAATGGAATCAAGCCAGATCCGCAGAAGATCTCAGCCATAAAGGAAATGGAGCCACCAAAGAACCGCGCAGAGCTGGAAACAGTGCTTGGCATGGTCAACTACTTAGCCAAGTTCGCACCCAGCCTCTCCAATGCTAATGCACCCCTGCGTCAGCTGCTAAAGCAGTCCAGTGAGTTCCTCTGGGACAACCAACACGACATCGCTTTCCAGAAAGTGAAAGACTTGATCACGAGAGAACCAGGACCAATCCTTGCCTACTACGACCCCAACAAAGAGCTCAGACTCCAGGTGGACGCGTCAAAGTATGGACTAGGGGCAGTGCTACTGCAAGAAGGAAAACCCATCGGCTACGCTTCCAAATCTCTCACAGACTGTGAAATCAACTACGCTCAAATCGAAAAGGAGCTGTACGCCATTCTGTTCGGATGTAAGCGTTTCCATCAGTATGTCTATGGACGACAAGTCATTGTGGAATCAGACCACAAGCCCCTCGAGTCAATCATGAGGAAACCGTTAGCCGCAGCCCCGCCAAGGCTACAGAGAATGATCCTTCAACTACAAAAATACGACTTCACAATCACTCACCGTCCAGGCAAAGACATCCCTGTCGCAGACACACTCTCCAGGAAGTTTCTTACCTACAAGGACAGCAGCCTCAGTGAAGGCATGGACATGCAGGTGCACACTGTGTACAGCAACTTACCAGTTAGTGACACAAAACTGAAGGAGATCCGAGCAGAAACAGAAAAAGACACACAACTCACACAGCTGAGGAAAGTCATACAGTCAGGATGGCCTGAGGAGAGGAGAAAATGCCCTCAGAGCGTCTCAGAGTTCTGGAACCATCGTGACGAACTATCACAGATCAACGGAATCATTTTCAAAGGAGAGAAAATCATCATTCCTACCAGTCTCAGAGAAGAGATTTTGACAAAGATCCATGCTGGACACATGGGCATGGAAAAGTGCAAACAGAGAGCACGGGACATTTTGTTTTGGCCCGGAATGTGCAAACAAATAGAGGACATGGTTGGTAAATGCCCCACGTGTCTTGAACGACGCCCCTCGAACACCAAAGAGCCAATGTTACCTCACCGTATCCCAGACCGACCCTGGCAGGTCGTGGCAACCGATCTGTTCACGTGGAACAACGAGGACTACATTATAACAGTGGACTACTACAGCAGATACTTTGAACTCGACAAGCTTCACAGCACCACATCTGCAGCTGTGATACACAAGCTGAAAGCAGCCTTTGCCAGGCATGGCATTGTAGAGACTTTAATATCTGACAATGGGCCCCGTTACAAATCAAATGAGTTTGAATCCTTCACAAAAGCATGGGAGTTCACACACGTCACCACAAGCCCACATTACCCTCAAAGTAATGGCCTTGCTGAAAAATCTGTGCAGATCGCTAAATCACTCATGGACAAAGCAAAAGCAGACAAGAGAGACCCCTACCTCAGTCTCCTTGAATACCGCAACACTCCAGTTGACAACTTCAAATCACCAGCCCAGCTGTTGATGAGCCGCAGACTTCGCTCAATCCTCCCCAGCACCAACCAGCAGCTGCAACCTGAGGTCGTCAGCTACAAGGAAGTGCATGCAAAACGTGCACAGAGACAGCAACAGCAAAAGCGATACTACGACAGGTCAGCCAGACCACTGCCACCACTGAACGACGGAGAGTCAGTTAGAATCCAGGAGCATGGCTACTGGAAGCCAGCAGTCGTCATCCAACCAGCTGACACTGAACGTTCATATCACGTTCCGCACCGCAGAAGGAGCGGTGTACCGCCGCAATCGTCGTCACCTACTGAACACAAAAGAACAACACACTGACGAGATGAACTGTTCCCCTGAAAGAGAACGGGATGGACTAAACACAGACACAACACAACATACACCATACTTACCTGCAACACCACAAGAACTGTTGACTGACACAGAAGCATGCTCAGCTTCATATCACACAAGGTCAGGAAGAGAGGTCAAGCCTAGAGCTGTCCTAGACCTGTGAAATGTCAAAGGGTGTAGGCGGATCGCTGCCCTAAAAGAGTTTCCAGACTGTAAACTTGTTATTGAAAGTTAACTTGAAATGCTTTGGTATTGTATTTGTTTGATATGTTGAGATGTCATTGCTACAGTGAAAAGCTGAGTTGCTGAGAAATATTTGTTCTAAAAATAACAATATGCTGAATCATTGTTTGTCTGTTATGTTGATGCAGTTGGTGCAGTTTAAATGGTTACTTACCTCGAGTTCAAACTACAGAGCATATATTCAAAAGAAACGCTTTATTGTTCCACATATTTTTTCTTTTTTTAAAAGAAGGGGGATGTAATATTCATATGTGTCACCATACTGAATTGTAATTGGATGCATCATACTGTGCAATGATTGGTTAAGACCACCCAGGTGGTGAGGTCATTCTAAGATGATCATGGCCAGAGACACATGGACATGCACGTTATAGCTAGTTAATAAAGAGGTACGTTTATAAATATCCTGTCGTCCTGCATTTTATTATTTTGTACAAAGCGTACAAAACAAGACAGTAGTTAGTAAACATGCTACCTAACTGATCAACAATTATAGGTACAAGCTAATAACAAGGTATATATGCTATCTTATTGAACAAGCAATTTAACTCAAATAATGATGTGTGCGCTAGGCATCTCTCTCCAGCTCTCTTCAGGTTGTTGTGCTGCTTGGCTGGCCTGCTGCTGCCTGTGCACGAGCTGAGCGCCTGCTGCTGACGTCACTCACAATGCACTTTTGCAGCCAGCCATGTGTGTTGTGACTGAGTGTGTGAGAGAGAAAATCGTATTAGTGTCATTTAGAGGTAAAATGTGTGCATTTTAGTGTTTGAGTCACTTTTCAAAAGTTGCTAAAAGTTCCAAATAAGTTTTTTAAAGTAGCTACATTTGTTGCTAGGTGCTGTTTGAAAAAATAGTTGCCAGGGTAGTCTGAAAAGTTGCTAAATCTGGCAACAAAATTGCTAAGTTGGCATCACTGGGCCCTACCCCATTACATGAGAACGGGGTATCTGCCGCTGCCTCCTCCTCCTCCGGGACACTTCTACTTTGCATAGAGTTGATCAATCTGTTGATTGTGGCCTGTGGAATGTTGTCCCATTCCTCTTCAGTGGCTGTGCGAAGTTGCTGTATATTGGTGGGAACTGGAACAAGCTGTGGTACACGTCGATCCAGCCCTCCCAAACATGCTCAATGGTTGACATGTCTTGTGAGTATGCAGGACATGGAAGAACTGGGACATTTTCAGCTTCCTGGAATTGTGTACAGATTCTTGCGACATTGGGCCATGCATTATCATGCTGAAACATGACGTGATGTCGGCAGGACAATGGGCCTCAGGATCTTGTCATGGTATCTCTGTGCATTAAATTTGCCATTAAGAAAATGCAATTTTGTTCCTTCTCTGTAGCTTATGCCTGCCCATACCATAACCCTGACATGAACACGGGGTACTCTGTTCACGACATTGACATCAGCAAACCGCTCGCCCACACACCACCATACACTTGGTCTGCAGTTGTGAGGGTGGTTGGGCATACTGCCAAATTCTCTAAAACAAAGTTGGAGGCGGCTTATGGTAGAGAAATTACCATTAAATTATCTGGCAACAGCTCTGGTGGACATTCCTGCAGTCATCATGCCAGTTGCATGCGCCCTCAAAACTTGAGACATCTGTGGCATTGTCAGTGGTAGAAAAAGCACCCAATTGTCATACTTGAGTAAAAGTAAAGATACCTTAATAGAAAATGACTCAAGTAAAAGTGAAAGTCACCCAGTAAAATACTACTTGAGTAAAAGTCTAAAAGTATTTGGTTTTAAACATACTTAAGTATCAAAAGTAAATGTAATTGCTAAAATATACTTCACTATCAAAAGTAAATGCAGAAATCGTTTCAAATTCCTTATATTATGTAAACCAGACGACACCATTTTATTTTTTAAATTGTATTTATGAATAGCCAGGGGCACACTCCAACACTCAGACATCATTTACAAACTAAATGTGTGTGTCTAAAGGAAAGTAGTGGGCGTGTGGAAAGGAGTGGGTGTGTCTAAAGGAAAGTAGTGGGCGTGTGGAAAGGAGTGGGTGTGTCTAAAGGAAAGTAGTGGGCGTGTGGAAAGGAGTGGGTGTGTCTAAAGGAAAGTAGTAGGTGTCTGGAAAGGAGTGGGTGTGTCTAAAGCGCTATAGGTTAGATGGTTTTGATTGAGCTGTGTTTTTTCTCGTCCATTTCTTACCATGCAACTACTGTATTTTTTCTTATAATGTCATTGATTGGCTAAATGGAAGGCAGTACCCATACAACATGATGATTACATCACCAGTTAGGTACCTAGCCAGTAGCCACATTGCAACATGGTGGACTCCCAGCAAGGGACTAGCTAGCTAGCTAATTCAGCATGTTTTTGATGACATCATTTATGTAAAGATTTGCCAGTGGATATATGTATTGGTAGACTCATTAATTCCTGTTTAGCTATAAACCTTTTTCTGATGTGATGTCATTCTTCGGATTTCATCACTCAATTATCTAAGGTTAGCTAATGTCACCCATATAGCTACTAATGTCACACATTGCATTCATCCTAGCTACTGTACTATCAACTGGCTTGCTATATTAGGTAGCTCTAGATGCGAGGGGAAATTTCATGTATTTGTATTATCTATAAAGATTATAAAAAGGCCATTAGGTAGCTAGCTAGGTTGAAACTGCTGGGGAATAGCTATCCAGATAGCTAACTCCCACTATCAACTGAGTTCATCAATGTATCTAAGGATATATTTATAGAAATAAACAATATATGTTCTAGTCATATTTTAAAGACGTAAGCACATAACACCCAGACAGATGTAGAACTTCAATGACCTGAGCATCAGGAAAATCTCCCTGTTCTTCAGGTTTATTCAGGAGTTTATTCAGGAAGGCACACATGTTAGATAAAAATACAGGTAACTAGGGTCTCCTGAGTGGCGCAGCGGTCTAAGGCACTGCATCGCAGTGCTTGAGGCGTAACTTCAGATGCGGGTTCGATCCCAGGCTGTGTCACAACCAGCCGTGACCAGGAGTCCCATAGGGCGGCGCACAATTGGCCCAGCGACATCCGGGTTAGGGTAGGGTTTGTCCCAGGGGAGCTTTACTTGGCTCATCACACTCTTGCAAGTCCTTGTGGCGGGCTGGGTGCCTGCAGGCTGACTTCAGTCGTCAGTTGAACAGTGTTTCCTCCGACACATTGGTATGGCTGGCTTCCGGGTTATGGGCGTTATGAAGCGTTGTTTGGCAGGTCATGTTTTGGAGGACGAATGACTCGACCTTCGCCTGTCCCGAGCCCATTGGGGAGGTGCAGCGATGAGAAAAGATCGTAATTGGATCGCAATTAGACATCAAGAAATTGGGGAGAAAAAGGGGCAAAACTATTTAAACACTTGAGTAAATGAGGGATACGAAGTATATTGAAAGCAGGTGCTTCTACACAGGTGTGGTTCCTGAGTTAATTAAGCAATTAACATCGTATCATGCTTAGGGTCATGCATACAAAATGCTGGGCAGGCCATTTTTTTGGCCCCCATATGATGACAATGCCCCCATCCACAGGGCATGAGTGCCTGAATCGTTTGATGAAAACTATGCAAACCATATGCCATGGCCGTCACAGTCACCAGATCTCAACCAAATTGAACACTTATGGGAGATTCTGGAGCGGCTCCTGACACAGCATTTTCCACCACCATCAACAAAACACCAAAGGATGGAATTTATTGAGGAAGAGTGGTGTCGCTTCCTCCAATAGAGTTCAGACACTTGTAGAATCTATACCAAGGTGCATTGAAACTATTCTGCCTCATGGTGGCTCAACGCCCTATTAAAAGACACTATGTTGGTGTTTCCTTTATTTTGGCAATTACATGTAGATCCACACATGTTATTGTCTATATCATGCAGAATTGTCATCTCATTGTTCCTTAGGAAGCTCGTTCTATAATACAGACGTTGGTGATTTCTGTCCCAGGTAGTTGCAAAAATCTGGTAACTTTCCCCAAATTCCCTTGTTTTCCAGAAAACCCGGTTGGAAGGTTTCCTGAATCAGGAGGGAATAAACAGTAAATCTGGAATCTTCAAACAGGATTTCTGGAAAACCTGGGGATTATGGGAAAGTTGGTGGATTTTTGCAACTCTAGTCCCAGGAGACTGAACTGTGTGCACGTTTTTATTCCTGCCTAGCACAAACATCTCATTCAACTAATTATGGTCTTCCATTTAGACCACAATTAGTTGAGTGAAGTGTTAGTAGAGTGCTGGAACCTGGACACTCCTGTGTAAACTGTGGCTGTCTGACTACAATTGTCTAAATACAGGTGCCATGTTTTCTTTTGCTAATCCATGCAGGTTTGTCATCTCATAAGGAGTGGAGAAGCCCTATGCACCATAAACCTTAATACTGGAGTAACTTCCTGTCAGAGAAACTGTGATTAGAGGGTTAGACAGGAGGCCCTGGGCCAATGGGAGGTCACAGGTGAGGGCTTGGGGGTCAGAGAGAGTAGGCGAGTTTGTTTAACATGGCCCAGTGCCCCGGCTCGGTGGAGTTTGCACATTATGTGAAATCTCCACCAATCTGGGTCTTCACTAATGCTGTCTGTGTGATATAGCAGATAATCAAGGCCTTCACTAGTGCTGTCTGTGTGATATAGCAGATAATCAAGGGTCCCTGGTTGGGTTTACTGTACTTCAGAACTCATGTTCTCTCCCTCGAAAACTCTCCCAGACTTCAATAAAAACTTCCGCTTGTTCTTCCGCCTGTCCCCAGACAACACTTAGAGCTTATGATTCAAAAGTCAAAAATCAAGTCTCATGTCCAGGGTGAATAACACTTTTATTAATGTATATTTAAAAACATATATATATATATTAGGGGTGTAACGATTCGTTTTAACAACGATTCGATTTGTATCACGATTCGTGGTTGTCGATACGATTCAAGGACGATATTGGTTCATTTAGAACGATACGATCCGAAACGATTCAGTGACTTGAAATCGATTCAGTAACCTTTTAGCCAAAAATTCAACCAGTGTGACTGAAATAAATACCTGGTAACCAGTTGCATTTTAATGGCTGGCAATAGTCTTGATATTTTTAACAGTGTTTCATGCCTCCATGCAGACCATCTGGTATTATGAAACTTACCTAGTTCCACAAAGGAGATCCCATTTTCTTCACATAGCTTTATTCAGTGCAGCAGTTTTTTTTGCTCTAGCATCGCTCACACCATCAGCGGGGAGTTACGAGCCAAGTTGCAGTCTGCTGAATTTTGGGGGCTGCTTTTTGATGGATCTGATGTTTAGCTTTATGGAAAGAGAAAAATATTAAACAGAGCTTGCCGCTGTTCTTCATTCAGCTTGTCTCGCCATCTGGCAAGTGGGCGACTGGACATTTATTCTCGGCTAGCTTTTAGCAATGTCTTGCGCCACATTCGTGTGCTCCTTGCTCTTTTCATGTTTGTCAAATAAAGGATGGTTGAAATTCTTTGAGCCTTTATAAAATGCACCTGTTTTGTCTGCTAGATGTGGATTTGAGCGGCAAATCTTGCACCACATTTCAGTGCGCTCATCGTTAGCTTCAAGCCACTGCACATCTTGGAGCCACTTTTCCGAAAAAAGTATTTTCTTCGGCTCTGGCTCCAGTTGGCGTTTCTTTGTAGGTGGCGAAACGCCAAAGAAGCTGCTTAATGTCTGTTGCTTTTTGGACATCCCTGACAGTAGTTGACAAGCAACATGTCATGTGTAAGGTTAGATGAGAAGATCGGTCAAGTACGCAAAGGCGCGTAGTAACACAAGTGGCATTACGCATTCCTGATTTTTGTCGCGCTTGCGTATCTGCGTACCAGTTATGTGCACCCCTGCATATAAAGTCTGACGTGCTTAAATCCAATGGGTTATTTCCTAGTATCGATACAATCGATTTATTACATTTTAAAACGATGTTAGATCGATATATGTTGTCCAAAAGGCCAACTCGCCGAGCACAGATCGATGTAGTTGGATCATATGAATATAAATCGATACATCGATGTAGTAGATGGATCGTTACACCCCTAATATATATATATCACTTGCGTCGACTAAAATATACACTGAATGTACAAAACATTAGGAACACCTGCTCTTTCCATGACAGACTGACCAGGTGAATGCTATGATGCCTTATTGATGTTACCTGTTGAATCCACTTTATATCAGTGTAGATGAAGGGGAAGAGACAGGTTAAATAAGGATTTTTAAGCCTTGAGACAATTGAGACATGGGTTGTGTATGTGTGCCATTCAGAGGGTGAACGGGCAAGAAAATATTTAAGCGCCTTTGAACTGGGTATGGCAGTAGGTGCCAGGCGCACCGGATTTGAGCGTGTCAAGAACTGCACCGCTGCTGGGTTGACGCTCAACAGTTTCCTGTGTGTATCAAGAATGGTCCACCACCCAAAGGACATCCAATGGACATCCAGCCAACTTGACCCAACTGTGGGAAGCATTGGAGTCAACATGGGCCAGCATCCCTGTGGAACGCTTTCGACACCTTGTAGAGTCCATGCCCTGACGAATTGAGGCTGTTCTGAGGGCAAAAGGGGATGCAATGCAATATTAGGAAGGTGTTCCTAATGTTTTGTACACTTTGTATATCAAAGACCAGATTGAAGAATGGGACAAAGATAAGTGAATATCAGTTCTTGCATTTGTATGAGTTTGTATGAATGAGTGGTTACAGGATATGTAGACGTTCCAAACTGACAGAAGGGTGTTCCACATTCTTTGTTTAGCAATGACTAAAAGTTCCAACTGGACAAGTCCAGAAATTAAAAATGTAAAAGTCCTTGAGGAACGGTCCGTGGTCAACCCACGGCAGGCACGCTCTGAGGGATCCAATCCAGTGTTTGCAGTAGGCCTCTCCTGGGTTGTGTTGTACTCAGTGAAAGAGAGAGATTGTCCGATTGCGCCGTAGGGCCAAGTATAATAAACTGCAATACCTCTCCAAAAATGATGAAACTAAATCACAATGAAGCAACAAAAGAACTAAGGAAAGGAGTATAATCATATCAAAGCAAAAACAAACAATAATGGGGAAATCAATAAGGCTTGATACTGTCATTTCAACCTAAATAAATGGAGAAACGGGACAGTGGCTCAAGTAATGTTATCTGGTATCAACAAAGGTCAACGTCTATTCAGGAAAGTTCAGGTTCTCAATGGTCTCTGTCGTAAGAGCCAGTGGAGGGACACTAGTGACTCAAATAGTTCAGATGTGAGCTGGGAGTGAATGTTCAGGCAGAAAGTCTCTATAATCCACAATGACTTGTCGAGTGCGATCCAAAGGAATTTGCCTCAGTTGTTAGTCTATAGTGGTGCGGATGGAAAGAAGGGTAGGCTACTTCACTTAGGGAATGGTGAATGTGCATTAACGAGTGTAGCATAAAGCAATAGAGAATGTTGGCAGATCTGATCCCTACACAGGCTCAAGGGACCCCTTGCAAGTCTTCAGTCCCAAAAACGTTTCTGCCGCAGCCACAATCATGTCCAGTTTCTTAGACGTCTTTGAGACTTGTGCTGTCCAATTTATAACTGTGGCAATGAACGCAAAACAAATAAACATTTTTAACACACAGGGTATGTTTTGTCTGGCAGCAAACATTTACTACAGGCTGTGGTGTATCCACTACCATATCTTCCCTAGCATCACTCGTTTTCTCAATTACTTTAATCGCCTCCGAATAGGAGATTCGATTGACCTCTAACCTTTGCCCCCTCAATCTCCTTCACCCTTACAGGGCACTCCAGGAACTCAGGATCATCATCCCCACCACAATTGCAACACCGTCGTCCTTCTACACACCGTTCTTCAGTATACTCTGTCCGTCTGCACACACTTGAAACACAGTCAAATTCTTACATTGCAGTGGTTTGGAGATGACAGCTCTTACAGCGTATCTTACATAACCAAGCTTCACATGTCATGAATCCCGCTTCCTGAGTCTGTTTCTGCCTGAGTTGTCTGTTTTCTGTCTTGGAGTCTGTTTCCTGAAGGTTCCTTAACGCACCCTGTCTGGTTGCCGGGCGACGAAGCTAGGCGGGAGATCTCTCGATTACCCGCACCTGCATCTCATCAGCTGTCTGCACACCTGGTCCTGATCATCACCTCTTCATGAGCTCTGACCTGACATCCGTTCCCTGCCGGATCGTTAGCCATGAACAGTATGTTGTGCCTGCGTATCAGCCTCAAGTTACTAAGAGTTAGTTTTGTTGTTTTGTAAGAAACGTTTTTCAACAAATTGGCGGAATGAATACACCCTGATCACATGTGAACACTTTCATAGCCAAACAGTTTGTTGTATTCCTTCTTGCATCTAAATGCTCTCCTCTCACATTTTTCCTTCATTTGTGAACAACACAAAAACCTTTCCAAGCCAAACCATCATATCATAACCGCTACAAACAGCCTACATCGTTGTCACCATATTAGCTAAAGTAACATCCTAGTCAACATAGCTAATAGAACTAACATGTTAGTAAACCTGCTACAATCATACAGCACAGTGTACTGTCAGTAAGCAGTTTAGCAGTTATACCGGCGGGCCCCGGTGGCAATAAATTAGTAAAACCAAAAGCTTACCTTGACTTGGAAGAGTTCCAGTGTTGGATAGTCATAGCCAGCTACCTAACATAGCATCCCTCTGTTTGAGCCGGGTATTTGAGTAGGCAAAACTAACCATTTGCATTTGCTAGCTAAGTAAGTGAAACTGAAAAAATGACAAAATACTCTCTCTCTTGCTCCTCCTTCATTTTTGAAGAAATTAATTTGTTAAAAACTGTTAAACTATTGTCTTTCTCTCTCTTTGAGTCAACTACTCAATACATTTTATGCACTGCAGTGCTAGCTAGCTGTAGCTTATGCTTTCAGTACTAGATTCATTCTCTGATCCTTTGATTTGGTGGACAACATGTCAGTTCATGCTGCAAAAGGTTAGAGGATGTCCTGCGGGAAGTTGTCATAATTACTGTGTAAGTCTATGGAAGGGGGTGAGAACCATGAGCCTCCTAGGTTTTGTATTGAAGTCAATGTACCCAGAGGTGGACGGAAGCTAGCTGTCATTGCAAAACAGTGTGTTTTAATCAATTATTTGGTGAAATATTAATGTAAACATTTTTTTTATAGTTGTATCTAAAAGGATCACTTTTTTTATGTTTCACTATTTTTATTTTTGTATGAAATTCACTGAGGAGTACGGTCCTCCCCTTCCTCCTCTAAGGAGTTTCCACTGATTGCAGGGAATACTGACTGGAGATGTTCCGCCCTCCAGGGCCCCTGAACCTGTGTAGGGATGTGATCTGGATTGGACTGTGACTTTTATTATTATGTATTTTTATTTTGTGTGATGCAGTTTGTCCTCCTTTTCCGCAATGGACATTTATTTTTTCTCCAGTTTACTAACCGAACAGTAGGTGGAGGCATACACATTACGAGAACGTTATTATACTAGATAAGAAGAAGAGGTAGTTAGTCCATCAGTCCAATAGATGTCGATGTTGCACTGTGGTAGTGGGGGAACAGGAAGATCCGGTTTGGCGCGACCCATTGTTCAGAATAAAGAATGCGCCAGACATGTGCTGTCAAGACGACAACTTTGTGTCTGTTTCAAATGTATTACTACAGGTATGTAATAGCACGTTTAAACTTTCTAATATCGAAAGAACATGTCATAACATGCTAGGTAATAAATACGTCAAGGTATTCTCCCATTTGGTAAAGTTATTATGTGTCAAACCGAGTGAGTGAAAGAACGTGATAAAAACTATTTTACAAGTCACATAGCTAGAGATTTGCGATTTGTCTGAATGAATGTACATAATTTCGTCAATGTAATTTAATAAAGAATCAATTTGAGATTTCTGTGTTCGTTTTACATGTTGTTGGTTTTGTGTAAAAATGTATAATCTTACGAGCTGTTAAAATTGCGTCGTGCATTCTGATGTTCGTTTAAAGTCCACGTAGAAGATAATGGCCCCTATCAGATATTTATGTAGTTGGTGCAGTATATTATTTTACTGTAGTAAATATACATTGGGTGGTCGGGTTTGTTCGAGCCCTGAATGCTGATTGGCTGAAAGCCGTGGTATATCAGAAGTACACCACAGGTATGACAATATATATATATATATTTTTTTTTTTACTGTTCTACAGTGGCGGCTCCTGAAAAATTCTCAGGAGGGGCAATTTTTCTGATGATTTAGGTGACCTACACACATTTAAAAAAGATATGTCCAGCAACAACATGAAGACAGGGGCAGCATATAAGTCAATACCAGAAGCATTTATTGACTGATCTCAAAAGTGTTGGCTTACCAGGGTTGGTGGAGCCCTCAGTTTCATCTTTGCCTCGCAAAGCTAACTCAAACACTCCGCAAAACTTCACACACTGGATTAGCCGGCTGAGGATGTGGCGGTTCTTGCTAATGTCGTAGTAAATATATTTGTTATAGTGAATATGGAATATGATATGTTGAGTAAAATGTTGTGCTAAGATCTATTTAGGTCAGGAGCTGGTTATAAGTTATGTTCCTATCCAATATCAATGGACAAAAGGGTCCTATCTTGTCAGCCTTGTCAGCAGGTGGCCAAGGACAACACCCACGCCATAGGCCTCTCAGTTCTTCCAACTCACGAGTTCTTGCTCTGAGGACACACACACACACAAACACACACACACACACATCATCACTGTTAAAACACACACACACACACACACACATCATCACTGTTAAACACACACACACACACACACACACAAAAATCCCCTCTCTTAGGCTGAACATTTGAAGACAGAGAACCCGACTCAGAGCCAATGCAACAGTGACAGTAGCCTGGAGGGGACCTCGCCCAACTCATCAGGACCAATCAGAAGATCAGAACTACTAGATTGAACCTACTTCATTTATTGCATAAAATGTCTGCACACAATGTTTCGGGGCTCTCTTCAGAATAATAATATGCCATTTAGCAGACGCTTTTATCCAAAGCGACTTACAGTCATGCGTGCATACATTTTTGTGTATGGGTGGTCCCGGGGATCGAACCCACTACCTTGGCGTTACAAGCACCATGCTCTACCAGCTGAGCTACAGAAAGTGGATACTCATGGATGCGCATTGCAATTGTAAAATGTCAACACAATTGGAGACACCACGTCATTTTTGGAGACATGTTATTGACAGTAAACTATTGTAGATGCGACTGCTAACTAAATAAAACATTTTAGCTGGCTAGCTAATCATCTTAGCTAAATGTGGGGCAAACAATTCAGTTATTTACCGTTAATTTGAGGGATTGGGGTGAAAGAAATCGAGTTACATAGTGATACTTTACGATATACTGTATTGACAATATCGCAATATTTTAGCGCTAGTTGGCTGTACCTGCACCAAAACACCATTATTGTTCCTTCATAGCTTGTTCTCAATCTTTTCACATTGGGAGCCAATTTGTGTTCAGCACTTTTATTTCCATGACTGATCAAAACTCGTTCTCATGGCTTTCTGATCCCTCTGCAACAGACATATGGTGCGCAATAAAATCACAGTATCGAATCGCAATACGTATAGAATCATGAGACTCGCAATGCTGATGCATATATCTTATCGTGAGGTTCCTGGCAATTCCCAGCCCAAGTTCATTTGCCACAACAAATCTCTTCGCTAGCAAACGCAATGTGTCTCCAGCAATGTTTACTTTTTTGACGTTCTATGGCATCTCCACTTTCCAAGCATATATGACCACATGTAATATTTTGGTAAGTGATGCAAATAGTGAACTATGTAGGGCCAGGATGTAAAATATATGTAGCTGCAGCAATTTCTCTTATCTGATATGGTAAGTAATGGGGCTTGATTTATAGCTCCCTAAGAGTTTGACGAACGGGTCCGTGAACGCGATTGCAGATATCTTTACCTCTGAATAAACTGCCTTATATTATACAATTATCCACCTTGTCCAAAAGTCTCTACTTTTTCTCCGTTCTCCAGTAAACTTGTTTTATCAACAATAGTAAGGTTCAATGACACAGAAAGCAGTTCAATGTCGGGTACAGAGTCGCTCTCTTACCAGGATCGCGGTCCGCTCTGACCAGGGTGAAGGTGGCCGGCTCCACCTCTCTGCCAGCAGCGTTTTCATTATTTAGTCAGTTCGTAGCGGGTATGTACACGATCAACAAGATCAGTCCAAAACCGAAGATCAGTCCAAAGCAGAATGTTTGCAGAATGTTTGTAAACTAAGTCTACAAATTAAAAACATAAAATAACGCCACACTGCAGGTCGCAACATAGACGCTGATAGCCGCCATTGTCTTAGTTACGTTCAACGTTACGTCACGTATGACGAAAGCGCGTAAGTGCATGCACACAGACACCCATAGAGAATGTATTGAAAGCTTTGAAATGTGAAAAAAATAGATTTTACAGGCTATGAGAGACTTCTGGGCGATTTTCAACCTGACTGAAATCGCCCAAAAAACGGGCGGGGCCATTTGAAGCACGACTTTAGCCTGATTTGACATTTAGTGGCTGGCAGATCAGACGTGAACACTGATAACTGCTGTTGCCGTGATATAATTTTTTATAAATTTATATATTTTTTTTATATATTTTTATTATTTTATTTTTTATAATTGATTAGAAAAAAAATCCCTTCCTTTTCCCGTTTGGCAGTGCGTCGCCCATATCGCCCTATTGAACAAGCCGTCCCTGCTGTTCTACATATGTTGGTAACCAGTTTATAATAGCAATTAGGCGACTCAGGCGTTGCATCGTGCCTAACAGCCCTTAGCCGTGGTATATTGACCATATACCACACCTCCTCGGGCCTCTGGCCTGGTTCTGACTTGGAAAATAATTTATTACCTTACAATTTATGCTCCCCGCATATAACCACGAAGACGGCCGGAAAGGCACTAAAGCAAGATCGTAAATGGTGAGTCTACTGTAGCCTACAGTCCATGGTAAACTGGTGCGCACCAAGTTGGACTATATGTTTTAGTATTTGATTTGGAGAACCTCAAACCCAACTTTTAGAACAATATTACAGTATTATAAAAATGGATTTATGAGTTTGTAATTTGTGAATGTTTTCTGGGGGTGCTCTAAGTTACTATTATATGCGCTTCAAGCATTGAGAAATAGCTGCTATGTGCCCTTTAACAGACTTCAGTGCAGTAGCTCTGAAAATCCCTTCTCCGTATGTAGTGGTCCTCTGTAGCTCAACTGGTAGAGCACGGCGCTTTAAACGCCAAGGTAGTGGGTTCGATCCCCGGGACCACCCATACACAAAAAAATGTATGCACGCATGACTGTAAGTCGCTTTGGATAAAAGCGTCTGCTAAATGGCATATTATTATTATTATTATTATTATTATTATTATTATTATTATTATTATTATAGAGTTTTCAGACATTACATTTGTCCACATTTGTAAACTACAATTCCGATGCTCTGTTTTAACATTGAGAAACGTCAATAATCATCGCTTTCACAAACGTATGCTAATATGCCTCTTATCTTTCATGTCAGCCAGAACTAATCTTTCAAATAAAGATACACTTACTGTAGCAGTTTTACACAGATCCATACACTGTGTGCCTCCAGTTGACAAACTACACTTCCTCCCCAGTTAGCTGACACACAGGTGTTGGGAGAACGCTAGATAGCTAATTAGCACAGGGCCTATGGCTTCCGTCTGTCTCCCGTAAACAAGTGCTGTAACATGGAGATAGGACCATGTGGGAACACTAACCCTATAAAGGTGTGTAGTAATTTAACCTTTTTGTGTTTTGAAAATTATATTTAGCTGATATGAAAGTTTCCAAAAACGTACAGCAAGCGATGCGTGTTAATGTTGAGGCTCTTAACAAAACTCCCCCGGTCAGAAGATACTATCATCAAGAGGCACTAAAGCAGTTAGCGTCTATGAATGGGGGAGCAGTGCAGGTGCATGAGAGAGAGACAATTTCACGGTTGCACTACTGTTTTGAAGCTGAATGTAATGAATGGGTATTTTCCAGTTAAGCATAGGAAGCATAGTTAATTACATCATGACAAGCTAACAATGTATGGTTAAATAGTTAATCACAACATGAGAAGAAGAGGCCTGAAACAGAGCAAGGTAATAGCTCAGGGAACTATGAAACAGAGTCAGGAAATGGCTCTGTTAGTTTTTAACCATATGATGAGGATTTTTCAGTGGACTATGGGATGGACATGGTTAATCAACAAACACAGAGCCAGGGTTAAACATTGATACATCTCTGTTGCTAGGCAAGAACGTAATTGGTTTCTCTCATTGGGTTTTGGCCTCCCGAGTGGCGCAGTGGTGTAAGGCACTGCATCACAGTGCTAGCTGTGCCACTAGAGATCCTGGTTCGAAGGCTCTGTCGTAGCCGGCCGCGACCGGGAGACCCATGGGGCGGCGCACAATTGGCCCAGCGTCGTCCAGGGTAGGGGAGGGAATGGCCGGCAGGGATGTAGCTCAGTTGGTAGAGCATGGTGTATTGCAACATCAGGGTTGTGGGTTCGATTCCCACGGGGGGTATGAAAACTAAAAAAATATATGTATGCACTCACTAACTGTAAGTCGCTCTGGATAAGAGTTTCTGCTAAATGACTGAAATGTAAAAGTAAAAAGGCTTTGAAGTACTACTGAAGTCGTTTTGGGGGGATTTGTACTTTACTATTTATATGTTCTGGCAACTTTTACTCCACTACATTCCTAAAGAAAAGTTGTACTTTTTTCTCCCATACATTTTCCCTGACACCCAAAAGTACTCGTTACATTTATAATGCTCAGGCAGGACAGCAATATGGTCCAATTCACTCACCTATCGATATCACGCATTGTCACCCCTACTGCCCCTGATCTGGCGGACTCACTAAACACAAATACTGCATTTGTAAATGACGTCTGAGTGTTGGAGTGTGTCCCTGGCCGTCCGTAAATATTTGTTTTGTTGTTGAGTGAAAGAATACAGTGAAGATAAGGTTAATAGCTCATAGTGCTGCCTAAAACAAAACTTTAACATTGTACTAAATGGTTTTTGAGTCATTTATTCATTTCTGTGAATTTAGGAAATCTTCTATAGGTTAAGTGCACTTCCGTTGTGTGCACTTGTCTAATGTGAATTAATGTTTTGTTGTCAATGCTTAGCTACCTGATCTGTTGAAATTTGGTAATTGAACAAGAATAAATATAATATATTTTTTGAGGATAAAGAAAGTTCCAGAACTGTCAAGACTGTTAATCATAGTTAACCACTCTATCTCATACAAGGATGGAAAACCTGACAAACTAAGTATGGTGCAAAGGAAGAGGCCTCCAACAAAGCCAGGAAATGACTCCGTTATTTGATTATGCCTATGGAGGAAATGGCCAATTAAATAATTAAAATGGAAACAGAGTCAGGAAATGGACCTGTTATTGGATTGAAGGGTTAAAACAGAGCCAGGAAATGGCTGTTATTTTTACATAATAAGGTTTGGTTTCGCCACTATTGTCTCCTAAAACTGAATGAATGGAATGAGGAGAAGCCAGATTGCGCCACTATTAAAGAATAAGGAAGTGAGCGGGGCGGTCAAGATGTTAAGATTGGAAACAATGGTGGAGTAAACTAATGAGGGAGGGATTCAGCTAAAAAGGCGCGTCCTATAAGCTGACAACTGAGGGTTGGAGAGTCGGTTGCTCTGCAGACCAGCTCGGCTCTATTGCTTGTGTAAAAAAGTCTATCTTGATTCTACAAAAACTCTGGAAGTTCTTTGTTTTTACTGAGGATAAGGACAATTCTCCACAACATTGTCCATTTCTCTTTATTGCTACAGGCCGAATAGGATTAAGTCTGAGGCCGGTAACATCAACAGTGAGGACAAACCCAGCCTGCCTCTCTCCTTCCACACTGAGTCCAAACCTACAGTTTTTTTTTTTTTTTTTTTTTTTCACCTTTATTTAACCAGGTAAGCCAGTTGAGAACAGGTTCTCATTTACAACTGCGACCTGGCCAAGATAAAGCAAAGTAGTGCAATAAAAACAACAGAGTTACATATGGGGTAAAAAAAAACATAAAGTCAGAAAATACAACAGAAAATATATATACAGTGTGTGCAAATGTAGCAAGTTATGGAGGTAAGGCAATAAATAGGCTATAGTGCAGAATAATTACAATAGTATTAACACTGGAATGCTAGATGTGCAAGAGATTATGTGCAAATAGAGATACTGGGGTGCAAAAGAGCAAAATAAATAACAATATAGGGATGAGGTAGTTGGGTGGGCTAATTTCGGATGGGCTGTGTACAGGTGCAGTGATCGGTAAGGTGCTCGGACAACTGATGCTTAAAGTTATTAAGGGAGATAAGAGTCTCCAGCTTCAGAGATTTTTGCAATTCGTTCCAGTCATTGGCAGCAGAGAACTGGAAGGAATGGCGGCCAAAGGAGGTGTTGGCTTTGGGAATGACCAGTGAGATATACCTGCTGGAGCGTAGACTACGGGTGGGTGCTGCTATGGTGACCAATGAGCTAAGATAAGGCGGGGATTTGCCTAGCAGTGATTTATAGATGGCCTGGAGCCAGTGGGTTTGACGACGAACATGTAGTGAGGACCAGCCAACAAGAGCGTACAGGTCACAGTGGTGGGTAGTGTATGGGGCTTTGGAGACAAAACGGATGGCACTGTGATAGACTACATCCAATTTGCTGAGTAGAGTGTTGGAGGCTATTTTGTAAATTACATCGCCGAAGTCAAGGATCGGTAGGATAGTCAGTTTTACGAGGGCATGTTTGGCAGCATGAGTGAAGGAGGCTTTATTGCGAAATAGGAAGCCGATTCTAGATTTAACTTTGGATTGGAGATTCTTTATGTGAGTCTGGAAGTTGAGTTTACAGTCTAACCAGACACCTAGGTATTTGTAGTTGTCCACATACTCTAGGTCAGACCCGTCGAGAGTGGTGATTCTAGTCGGGTGGGCGGGTGCCAGCAGCGTTCGATTGAAAAGCATGCATTTAGTTTTACTAGTGTTTAAGAGCAGTTGGAGGCTACTGAAGGATTGTTGTATGGCATTGAAGCTCGTTTGGAGGTTTGTTAACACAGTGTCCAATGAAGGGCCAGATGTATACAAAATGGTGTCGTCTGCGTAGAGGTGGATCAGAGAGTCACCAGCAGCAAGAGCGACATCATTGATATACACGGAGAAAAGTGTCGGCCCAAGAATTGAACCCTGTGGCACCCCCATAGAGACTGCCATAGGTCCAGACAACAGGCCCTCCGATTTGACACACTGAACTCTATCTGAGAAGTATTTGGTGAACCAGGCGAGGCAGTCATTTTGAGAAACCAAGGCTATTTAGTCTGCCAATAAGAATGCGGTGGTTGACAGAGTCGAAAGCCTTGGCCAGGTCGATGAAGACGGCTGCACAGTACTGTCTATTATCAATCGCGGTTATAATATCGTTTAGGACCTTGAGCGTGGCTGAAGTGCACCCGTGACCAGCTCGGAAACCGGATTGCATAGCGGAGAAGGTACGGTGGTATTCGAAATGGTCGATGATCTGTTTGTTAACTTGGCTTTCGAATACTTTCGAAAGGCAGGGCAGGATGGATATAGGTCTGTAGCAGTTTGGATCTAGAGTGTCACCCCCTTTGAAGAGGGGGATGACCGCGGCAGCTTTCCAATCTCTGGGGATCTCAGACGTTATGAAAGAGAGGTTAAACAGACTAGTAATAGGGTTAGCGACAATTTCAGCGGCTAGTTTTAGAAAGAAAGGGTCCAGATTGTCTAGCCCAGCTGATTTGTAGGGGTCCAGATTTTGCAGCGCTTTCAAAACATCAGCTGTCTGAATTTGTGTGAAGGAGAAGCGGGGGGCATGGGCAAGTAGCAGCAGAGGGTGCAGAGTTGGTGGCCGGGTTAGTGGTAGCCAGATGGAAAGCATGGCCAGCTGTAGCAAAATGCTTGTTGAAATTCTCGATTATTGTAGATTTATCGGTGGTGATAGTGTTTCCTAGCCTCAGTGCAGTGGGCAGCTGGGAGGAAGTGCTCTTATTCTCCATGGACTTTACAGTGTCCCAAAACTTTTTGGAGTTTGTGCTACAGGATGCAAATTTCTTTTTGAAAAAGTTAGCCTTTGCTTTCCTGACTGCTTGTGTGTATTGGTTCCTAACTTCCCTGAAAAGTTGCATATCGCGGGGGCTATTTGATGCTAATGCTGTACGCCACAGGATGTTTTTGTGCTGGTCAAGGGCAGTCAAGTCTGAGGAGAACCAGGGGCTATATCGGTTCTTAGTTCTGTATTTTTGAATGGGGCATGTTTATTTAAGATTGAGAGGAAATTACTTTTAAGGAACAACCAGGCATCCTCTACTGACGGAATGAGATCTATATCCATCCAGGATACCTGGGCCAGGTCAATTAGGAAGGCCTCCTCGCTAAAGTGTTTTAGGGAGCGTTTGACAGTGATGAGGGGGTGGTCGTTTGACCGCGGACCCGTTACGGACGCAGGCAATAAGGCAGTGATCGCTGAGATCCTGGTTGAAGACAGCTGAGGTGTATTTAGAGGGTATGTTAGTCAGGATGATATCTATGAGGGTACCCATGTTTACGGATTTTGGGTTGTACCTGGTAGGTTCGTTGATAATTTGCGTGAGGTTGAGGGCATCTAGCTTGGATTGTAGGATGGCTGGGGTATTAAGCATATCCCAATTTAGGTCACCAAGCAGTACAAACTCTGAGGATAAATGGGGGCAATCAATTCACATATGGTGTCCAGGGCACAGCTGGGGGCTGAGGGGGGTCTGTAGCAAGCGGCAACAGTGAGAGACTTATTTCTGGAAAGGTGGATTTTTAGAAGTAGAAGCTCAAACTGTTTGGGCACAGACCTGGATAGTATGATAGAGCTCTGCAGGCTATCTCTACAGTAGATTGCAACTCCACCCCCTTTGGCAGTTCTATCTAGACGGAAAATGTTATAGTTGGGGATGGAAATTTCAGAATTTTTGGTGGCCTTCCTGAGCCAGGATTCAGACACTGCTAGAACATCAGGGTTGGCAGAGTGTGCTAACGCAGTGAATAACTCAAACTTAGGAAGTAGACTTCTGATATTTATGTGCAAGAAACCAAGACTTTTGCGATTACAGAAGTCATCAAATGATAGCGCCTGGGGAGTAGGAGTGATACTGAGGGCTGCAGGGCCTGGGTTAGCCTCTACATCACCAGAGGAACAGAGGAGGACTAGAATAAGGATACGGCTAAAGGCTTTAAGAACTGGTCTTCTAGTGCGTTGGGTACATAGAATAAAGGGGGCAGATTTCCGGGTGTTATAGAAAAGATTCAGGGCATTATGTACAGACAAGGATATGGAAGGATATGAGTAAAGTGGAGGTAAACCTAGCGTTGGGTAACGATGAAAGAGATAGCATCGCTGGAGGTATCTCTAGAGGCATAAATTGAGTCGGTCTCCGCGTGTATTGGGGGAGGTGCAAAGGAGCTATCTAAGGCAAGTTTAGCTAGGCTGGGGGGTCTGCAGTGATATAGTACAATTAGAAATAACCGAAACAACAATAAACTAACCATGTTTGGGCTGAGGCTAAACATAAACAGGATGTAGTACCGTAAAAGGAACAGTCCAGCAGATATCAGCTGTATAGCTGAGTTATCATAAGGTCCGGTGGTGAAGTACTAGTGAGTAAGAGGCTACAGCTAGCGGGCCAGGGCTAGCAGATGGATGGAATCTTCGTGGTTAACGTCGTAACCACATCAGACGATTTCGTCGGCAGACCAGTCGTGTAGGATCGGCGGGGCTCCGTGTCAATACTAGGTGGTCCCGTCCGGTTGACAGAGAGGTAGATAGCCGGGAGATGGGCCTAGCTCAGGATAATTAGCCAGACCACAGCGTCCGTTTTGTTGTAGCTAGCTGGTAGCGACGAATCCGGAGTTAAAGGTCCAGTGATTCAGTGATTCCAGCGGAAAAAACTGATATGTTCTGGGTCGATAACGCGCTGTGCAGACTGGCCGAATATCCGGTGATCAATGTCCAGTGATTAAAATTAATCCCGCGGAAGAAAATCCAATGTTCTAGGTGAAACACCGCTAGCTAAGGCTAATAGCAGGTAGCTAGTTAGCTGGCTAGCTGGCTAGCTAGTTTCACTGGAGATTCTAGATAAAAGGTAAGTCAATAATAGAGTCCGTTCCACATTGAGTGAGGCGGGTTGCAGGAAAGTATATTTTGTAGAAGGATGAAAAGTCTGATAGGGAAATAGGTACGAAAAATACAAAAAAACAAGGTATTTACAGGCTATTTACAGACACACGACAGAAACAGGACTGCACTACTTGCCATCTTGGATTATTACAGTCACTGGGTCCTGATTGTGACAGTGGAGCCCGGTTTACTGCAGGATCCAGAGATGGCATCAGTGAAGCTGGAAGACTGCAGTCAAACACTGGAGCTGAATGTCAACATTAAAGATGAAGAAGAGGAGGAGAAGATTGGGAAATCTGTTTCTCAAGGTAAGAGCAGGTTCGTTCCAACTTCCCACTGTGCATGAAAGGTTGCAGTAGAACTGTTTCATGATGAACTGTTTCAATGGGAAGGTAGATGTTATTTCATGGTACTGAGACTTGCATGGATGACACCAGTATAGTCTGTTTTGTAATGGGTGGCCAGTAATAAACTGGCCCTGAACATCTAAAACTAAGAGCACTGTATTTGGTACAAATCATTTCCTAAGTTCTAGACCTCAGCTGAATCTGGTAATGAATGGTGTGGTTGTTGAACAAGTTGAGGAGACTAAATTACTTGGCATTACCTTAGATTGTAAACTGTCATGGTCAAAACATATAGATTCAATGGTTTTAAAGATGGGGAGAGGTCTGTCCGTAATAGATGCTCTGCTTTTTTTGACACCACACTCCAAAAGCAAGTTCTGCAGGCTCTAGATTTGTCTTATCTTGATTATTGTCCAGTCGTGTGGTCGAGTGCTGTAAGGAAAGACCTAGTTAAGTTAATAAGTATATAGGTTAAAGGTTAAGAACTTTTGTGAAAGAACAGTTTGAAAGATGTGGCATACAGAAGCAAACCGGATGGACATCATGAAAATGATCAGAGAGGTTGAGGAGTAAAAAACGTAGGCTACGTTGCCTTTTAAAATGTTTTTATGTAATGTTTCATGTTTTGTGTGGACCTCAGGAAGAGTAGCTGCTGCTTTTGCGACAGCTTATGGGGATCCTAATACAATACCAAATTACCCAAATACCAGTATTGCCAGCATGTGTTTTATTAACTGGGCTATCTGGAGTGCTCAGAGAGTAGACTAAATAAGTGAAGTAGAAAAACTGCCAGTAATTAGAACTGGCGCAGTGGTCTAAGGCACTGCACCGCAGTGCTAACTGTGCCACTAGAGATCCTGGTTCGAATCCAGGCTCTGTCGCAGCCGGCCGTGACCGGGAGACTCATGGGCGGTGCACAATTGGCCCAGCGACGTCCAGGGTAGGGGAGGGAATGGCCAGCAGGGATGTAGCTCAGTTGATAGAGCATGGCGTTTGCAACGCCAGGGTTGTGGGTTCGTTTGCCCACCGGGGCCAGTATAAAAAAATTCAATTAAAATAATAATAATAATGTATTCACTAACTGTAAGTCACTCTGGATAAGAGCGTCTGCTAAATGACTAAAATGTAAATGTAAAAATGTACTAGGCTTGGGCGGTATACTGTATAGGAGGTTATTTGGAAAAAGCCACTGGATGGGTTTTCAATACAGCTGAATCTGTTTTCTTGAAGTTTTTCTTGATTAATTTGAATATTTGTAGCTACTTTTTAAGTAAATACCTGCAGTCAACTTGTGCAATACATTATGAGATAAAGAACATTACGTCACATTATTATGTAGCTTACGGTAGTCCCCAGTCAACGAGAAGAGAGCAGAGCCTTTTGAGTCACTCTCTGTCCTGCAGCATGCGCCAGGGGATCTAATTACAGTATGGAATTCACAAATAAATGTTTGCCAGCTAGATATCTTATAACTATAAGGTAACAGTTTACAATGTGCCTAAATGCTCTGCAGTTGTCCATTTGGTTTGCTAATTTAGTAGTTAGTTAGCTGCCTAGCTAAGTGGTTAGCTTCTTTCCAAAATCAAGCATCCCCTTGCTAACAGCAGAGAATCCCTCCTGGATCAAGACCCTTGCTGGCTAATATTAGTTTTGTGTGGGCAGCAAACTGTGAGAAGTGTTTGAGTTGCTTGTATTGTTGAGGTCAGAAACTGTACAAAATGTTTGCAATGCACTCGTTAGCATTTAGTTAGCGTTCTCTATGATGATTCCTTAGTACTAGTTAGCATTTTGTTAGCATTCTGCTCAGTGACGTTTTTTTGGCCTTTGAATATTAGTACTTTTCAAAATAAATACCTGTAGTCAAGTTGTTCGCTAGGTAATAGATAAAGCACATCGCGATCATAATTTCGCCTCGTTAGATAATTTTTCATTATGAAGCTTTCTGTTAGGTTCTGAACAAACAGAGTAAAAACTCAAACGGACATCTAGGAAAACCTCAATCCAAGTTCATTCATCCACAGGTTTCAATCAGCTGCAAAGACGAAGCATGATTACACAAGCTACATATATATTTATAACCTCCTACTAGGCGGAGTCAACTCCTTACACATCTAGACAGCCAATACATCTCTGTTGCTAGTCAGGTTCTTCTCACTGGTGTAGTCATGGCCCTGCCTGATGCTAGAACCTTCGTGGGCGTGAAAGTGTATGCGTGTGAGATAGGACTGTAGTAGGAGGGTCGTTGTGGTGGGGCCCTCTGGCCCCCCTCCCAGAGGTTTCTACTCACTTCATCTGTTGATGACCTCGAGCCGGATTCCTTGCTCCTCCCCTAGTTCTGCAACTGGCCTGCCTTATCAGGAACTGAAACTAGACTGTTGCCCTTTGCCTCCCTCCTTAGGAACATGAATTCTGCACTTCCCCTTGTCTCCCTCAGTAACTTTCCATGCACCAAGTTCCTATCCACCCTTCATTGACCCCAACATATACAGTGCCTGCGGAAAGTATTCAGACCCCTTGACTTTTCCATATTTTGTTGTGTTACAGCCTTATTCTAAAACTACACACTACCCCATAATGACAAAGCAAAAACAGGTTTTTTAGACATTTTTGCCAAACTATTAAACAATTTAAAATGGATTCAGACCCTTTACTCAGTACTTTGTTGAAGCACCTTTGGCAGCGATTATAGCATTGAAAATAGCCCCTGGTTCTCCTCAGACTTGACTGCCCTTGACCAGCACAAAAACATCCTGTGGCGTACAGCATTAGCATCAAATAGCCCCCGCGATATGCAACTTTTCAGGGAAGTTAGGAACCAATATACACAAGCAGTCAGGAAAGCAAAGGCTAACTTTTTCAAACAGAAATTTGCATCCTGTAGCACTAACTCCAAAAAGTTTTGGGACACTGTAAAGTCCATGGAGAATAAGAGCACTTCCTCCCAGCTGCCCACTGCACTGAGGCTAGGAAACACTATCACCACCGATAAATCTACAATAATCGGAGAATTTCAACAAGCATTTTGCTACAGCTGGCCATGCTTTCCATCTGGCTACCACTAACTCGGCCACCAACTCTGCACCCTCTGCTGCAACTTGCCCATGCCCCCCCCGCTTCTCCTTCACACAAATTCAGACAGCTGATGTTTTGAAAGCGCTGCAAAATCTGGACCCCCTACAAATCAGCTGGGCTAGACAATCTGGACCCTTTCTTTCTAAAACTAGCCGCTGAAATTGTCGCTACCCCTATTACTAGTCTGTTTAACCTCTCTTTCATAACGTCTGAGATCCCCAGAGATTGAAAGCTGCCGCGGTCATCCCCCTCTTCAAAGGGGTGACACTCTAGATCCAAACTGCTACAGACCTATATCCATCCTGCCCTGCCTTTCGAAAGTTTCCGAAAGCGTTAACAAACAGATCATCGACCATTTCGAATACCACCGTACCTTCTCCGCTATGCAATCCGGTTTCGAGCTGGTCACGGGTGCACTTCAGCCACGCTCAAGGTCCTAAACGATATTATAACCGCGATTGATAATAGACAGTACTGTGCAGCCGTCTTCATCGACCTGGCCAAGGCTTTCGACTCTGTCAACCACCCCGCATTCTTATTGGCAGACTAAATAGCCTTGGTTTCTCAAATGACTGCCTCGCCTGGTTCACCAACTACTTTCAGATAGAGTTCAGTGTGTCAATCGGAGGGCCTGTTGTCTGGACCTATGGCAGTCTCTATGGGGGTGCCACAGGGTTCAATTCTTGGGCTAATCACTTTTCTCCGTGTATATCAATGATGTCGCTCTTGCTGCTGGTGACTCTCAGATCCACCTCTACGCAGACTACACCATTTTGTATACATCTGGCCCTTCATTGGACACTGGTGTTAACAAACTCCAAACGAGCTTCAATGCCATACAACAATCCTTCAGTAGCCTCCAACTGCTCTTAAACACTAGTAAAACTAAATGCATGCTTTTCAATCGAACGCTGCTTGACACCCGCCCACCCGACTAGAATCACCACTCTGACGGGTCTGACCTAGAGTATGCGGACAACTACAAATACCTAGGTGTCTGGTTAGACTGTAAACTCAACTTCCAGACTCACATAAAGAATCTTCAATCCAAAGTTAAATCTAGAATCGGCTTCCTATTTCGCAATAAAGCCTCCTTCACTCATGTGCCAAACATGCCCTCGTAAAACTGACTATCTACCGATCCTTGACTTCGGCGATGTAATTTACAAAATAGCCTCCAACACTCTACTCAGCAAATTGGATGTAGTCTATCACAGTGCCATCCGTTTTGTCTCCAAAGCCCCATACACACCCACCACTGTGACCTGTACGCTCTTGTTGGCTGGTCCTCACTACATGTTCGTCGTCAAACCCACTGGCTCCAGGCCATCTATAAATCACTGCTAGGCAAATCCCCGCCTTATCTTAGCTCATTGGTCACCATAGTAGCACCCACCCGTAGTCTACGCTCCAGCAGGTATATCTCACTGGTCATTCCCCAAAGCCAACACCTCCTTTGGCCGCCATTCCTTCCAGTTCTCTGCTGCCAATGACTGGAACGAATTGCAAAAATCTCTGAAGCTGGAGACTCTTATCTCCCTCAACACCTTTAAGCATCAGTTGTCAGAGCACCTTACCGATCACTGCACCTGTACACAGCCCATCCGAAATTAGCCCCACCCAACTACCTCATCCCTATATTGTTATTTATTTTGCTCTTTTTGCACCCCAGTATCTCTATTTGCACATAATCTCTTGCACATCTAGCATTTCAGTGTTAATACTATTGCAATTATTCTGCACTATAGCCTATTTATTGCCTTACCTCCATAACACTGTTACATTTGCACACTGTATATATATTTTTCTGTTGTATTTCTGACTTTATGTTTTTTTTTTTTTTTATCCATATGTAACTCGTTGTTTTTATTGCACTACTTTGCTTTATCTTGGCCAGGTCGCAGTTCGTAAATGGAGAACCTGTTCTCAACTGGCTTACCTGGTTAAAATAAAGGTGAAATAAAAAATAAAAATAAAATAGTGAGTCTTTTTGGGTATGACATTACAAGCTTGGCACAACTCTCTGTATGTTTATCTTCGGAATACTCACTTTACACACACTGTGCCCTTGGCTCTCTGTATCTAATCTAGTCATTGTTCATGTTCTGTCAACCTACAAGTCTCATTGAAATGCAATCAAAGCATTGGGGTTTAAATAACACGCAACCTGAATAATTACTTTCCACAAACAATAAATAAACCGTTCCATTTCGGAAGTGTTGCATTCAGGGATCAATGCAACTGTTTTTAGTCTTTGCTTGCTGTAATTAAAGGCTTAACAATTAAGCGTTACAACATAGACTCTCTGTGTAAAACATTTATTTACTATTTGGTTTGCTTCAACCTGTCAGACAAGCTCAGTGCATATAGGGATTTGATTACCTGGATGTAGCGTATATACTTCAGCTTTTGTATTTGATTCAGATTAAAAACACACCATTCACCCTCTGAATAGCACACATACCTACAATCCATGCTCTCCAATTGTCTCAAGGCTAAAATCCTTCATTAACCTGTCTCCTCCTCTTCATCAGCACTGGGATTTAACAAATATAT